>NW_028230451.1:12227670-12529814 GCF_043228905.1 Azolla caroliniana
GGGTCTGCACCATCGGTCTCTCCAAAGCCGGGTACTCCTCATCCGGTTCTCACCGGGTCTGCACCATCCGACTGTCCGAAGCCGGGTACTCCTCATCCGGTTCTTGGCCTCGGCTGAGTTTGCTCATCAACACTGTTCTTCTCCCTTCCCATTCGGAGGGACCTGTCTCCCAACAAACTCCCCCTTCACTCCGGCATGGGATGTCTTACTAGTTCGATCTGCTTCCGGCATGCATTCAGCATGTCGGGTATCAAAACTTTGGCCAGCATATCTAACCCGTTCTCGGCCGTGTGGATCTTCGTCAGCGTGAACTCTTGGTCATCTACTCTTTCCCGGATCCAGTGATACCTTCGTTGGATATGCTTCGTCCAGGAATGGTAGGCCGCATTCTTAGCAAGGTGGATGGCACTTTGACTGTCGCAATAGAGCCGGTATTCATCTTGCCGGATACCGAGCTCTCCGATGAAGTCCTTCATCCATAATATTTCCTTGCCGGCTTCCACAGCCGCCATGTACTCCGTCTCCATGGTTGACAATGCAACCGTCTTCTGCATCCTCGACTACCACGAAACAGCTCCCCCTACATATGTCATTACATACCCGGTTGTAGACCGGCTGGTATCCACATCAGCCGACATGTCCGAATCGGTGAAACCATCAAGTTGAGGTTTTCCGGAGCCGAATCGGAGACACATATTCGTAATGCCCTTCAAGTACTGGAGTATCCATTTGACCGCGTTCCAGTGCTCCTTGCCGGGATTGCTCATAAACCAGCTCACCACTCCGACTATATATCCTATATCCGGTCGGGTAAAAACCATTGCGTACATTAAGCTCCCGACGGCAGAGGCATATGGAAATTTCATCATATCCGCCTTCTCTGCTTTCGTCTTCAGGCTTTGCTCACTGGATAGCCTGTAGTTTGCCGAAAGTGTCAATCCGATCGGTTTTGCGTCTGACATGTTGAACCGCTGAAGCACCTTTGTCACGTATTTCTCCTGTGACAGCCACAGTTGCTTCATTGGCCGGTTCCGGATGATATGCATCCCCAACATCTGTCTTGCCGGACCCAAGTCTTTCATTGAGAAGGTCTTGTTGAGAGCCTTCTTCAACATCCGGATTCTGGCTTGGTCTCGTCCGACGATCAACATGTTGTCCACGTACAGAAGGAGTATCAGGAAGTCACCTCCTTCGAACTTCTTCACAAACACGCAACGATCGGCCTGCGTCTTGTGGTACCCTTGATCGGTCATGAAGGAGTCGAACTTTCGGTACCATTGTCGGGGAGCTTGCTTTAGTCCGTACAGGCTCTTCTTGAACCGGCATTCTAGGTGTTCCTTCCCTTTCTCCACGAATCCTTCCAATTGCTGCATGTAGATCTCCTCTTCGAGGTCACCGTGAAGGAATGTCGTCTTCACGTCCAGCTGCTCTACCTCGAGGTCCATGCTTGCCGCTATACTCAGCACCGTCCGGATGGAGGTCATCTTTGCTACCGGGGCAAATATATCGTCGAAGTCCACGCCCTTCTTCTACTGGAACCCCTTCACCACAATCCTGGCTTTGTATCTCGGGGGGTTGCCGGCATCTCCCGGTTTCAACTTGTACACCCACTTGTTTCAGAGTGCCCGCTTTCCTTTCGGCAACTCCACCAAATCGTACGTATGGTTCTCATGTAGGGAATCCATCTCATCCTGCATGGCACTTAACCATTTTCGGCTGTGGGTGTCATCCTTCGCTTCTTCAAAGCTTTCCGGCTCCCCCTTATCGGTCAGCAGAACATGCTCTGCATCCGGAAATCTCCGGGGGGCCCTTCTCTCTCTGAGAGGATATCTCCATCTCTGGGCTTCGGTAACCGGCTCCTCCATTTGCTCTTCATCCGAATCCGATTTGGGGTCTTGGCCGGTTCCAGTTTCAGCTTCCTCTACTTCTTCTTTAGCCTGTTCGGTATCCTCATCATAACCAACTGGTCCCTTGAGTGCTAACCGGTCTCTTGTCAGGTGGGTCTGCTCATCGTAGAATCGATCCTTACCGGTCGACTCGGAGTTCATTATCTTCTTCTCCGACTCCCAGTCGGCAAGTGTCTTGTCCTCCATGAAGATAATATCTCAACTTGGAATACCTTCTTGTCGACCTTTCCCACACTCGGTAGCCGAACTCATCGTCGTCGTAACCGAGGAATATGCATGGACGGGTCTTTGGATCTAACTTTCCTCTCCGGTCCTTAGCTACATGCACGTACGCGAGACACCCGAACACCTTCAGATGCCGGTAGGATACTTCCTTACCGGTCCATACTCTCTGTGGCGTGTCTCCGTCCAAGGGTATTGAGGGTGATCTGTTTATCACATATGTCGACGTCGACAATGCCTCAGCCCAAAACTTCTTGGGTAGTTTTGCATGCGCTAGCATACTCCGGACCCTCTCCATTATGGTCCGGTTCATCCTCTCGGCTAGCCCGTTTAGTTCCGGCATCTTCGGCATGGTAAATTCGAGCCGGATTCCCTTCGAGCGACAGTACTCCTCAAACTGCCCCCGGTATTCACCTCCGTTATCTGCTCGAACCGCCTTCAACTTCCGGCCGGTTTCTCTTTCCACTCTCGCGTGGAGCTCTTTGAAGACGGATAGCACCTGATCCTTCGTCTTCAACGGTGTGGCCCATAGCTTCCGGTTGTGGTCATCTATGAACGTCACGAAGTACTGCGATCCTGCATGTGACTTCGTGTCCACTTGACACACATCAGTATGCACCAGCTACAGTGGTGCATTACGTCTCATCGGTGGCCTTGGTCGGAAGGAGGTCCGGTTTTGCTTACCGGCCAGACAATCAGTGCACTTCTCCAAGTGCACATTCTTCACTAGAATGAGGTTGTCGTCTACAAGCCTCTTCATCCCCTTCTCGCTCATGTGACACAACCTTTTGTGCCACAGCTCACCGGCAGTGTCGGATCCCACGTTCACTTCCTCTGGACATAACCGAGCATTCATCAGGTACAGTGTGTTGACCTTCCGGGCCCGAGCCACAATCAGGCTCCCTTTGCTGAACTTTCATCGTCTAGCCGACCGGCTGATATCAGGTTCAGACGAACCTCCGGAACGTGTCGGACATCCTTCAGAAGCAACTTGCATCCGGTTGGTGTTGTTAGCCACATGTCTCCTATGCCGACAATTCGACATGTACCTTTATTCCCCATCCGGACACAGTCGTAATCACCGGTTGAGTAGGATGAGAAGTACTTCCGGTCCGGGGTAAGGTGGAACGACACTCCGGAGTCGACCACCCAGGTCATCTCGTCGCCGGCAAGGTTTACTTCACTCTCCTCGGTGATGAGCATCAACTCTTCTTCACTTACCGCGATTGTTGTCGTTCCCTTCACTAAAATATTATCCAAGAAAATAACGACAAATTTGCCGGGAACTACACGTCCCCTATGCACAACGCTCGACCACAACTGAGCTTAGAATCGTACACAAAAAACAGGAATGAATGCACGACACAGTGAAGAGAAGAGTACACAGGATGTTTACGTGGAAAAACCAAACTAGGGAAAAAACCACGGCAGCCCACAGGCTGCAAACTATCACTATGTTACAGTGTACAACAGTAAAGCACCGAGGAAACAACCTCGAACTTTCTATCTTCGCCACAGGCGACAGTTACAACAGAGGCAACGACCTCTTCCTCTCTCTCTCTCTCTCTCTGTACACAGTTACGCGCTCTGATCTCTTGCGCCAACAAGAATGACAACAACACTCTACATCACACACAATAAGTTTGCCCTAAGTCATATTTATACTAATATGACTTTTCGGCTATTTACAAATATAGCCTCGATGGACTTTCAGAAACATATTTACGAATATGTCTCTTCATCCGGTGAGCACTCCTCACCAGGTCTACACCATCCGGCTCTCCGTAGCCGGGTACTCCTCATCCGGTTCTCACCGAGTCTGCACCATCCGGCTCTCCATAGCCGGGTACTCCCCATCCGGTTCTCACCGGGTCTGCACCATCCGGCTCTCCGTAGCCGGGTACTCCTCCTCCGGTTCTCACCGGGTCTGCACCATCCGTCTCTCCAAAGCCGGGTACTCCTCATCCGGTTCTCACCGGGTCTGCACCATCCGGCTGTCCGAAGCCAGGTACTCCTCATCCGGTTCTCACCGGGTCTGCACCATCCGGCTCTCCGTAGCTGGGTAGTCCTCATCCGGTTCTCACCGGGTCTGCACCATCCGGTTCTCACCGTGCCTGCACCATCTGGCTCTCCAAAGCCGGGTACTCCTCATCCGGTTCTCGGCCTCGGTCGAGTTTGCTCATTAGCACTGTTCTTCTCCCTTCCCATCCGGAGGGAAGGGAGCTTTGGTCAAACCAAAAGGCATAACCAAAAACTCATAATGGCCAGAGCGTGTACGAAATGCCGTTTTAGGAACATCGTCCTCACTTATACGAATTTGATGGTAGCCAATACAGAGATCAAGTGTCATAAAATACTAAGTTCTTTGGAGACGGTCAATTAGATCGTCAACTCGGGGCAATGGATACGAATTCTTGATCGTGACTTTATTCAAGCGTCGGTAATTAATACACATATGCCATGTGGCCTTTTTCTTTTCAACCAAGAGAACTGGTGCACCCCATGAAGATTTACTATAGCGTATATAACCCATTCGTAAATAGTCCTTGAGTTGCTTAGATATCTCATCCTCTATGGATTGACTTAAGCGATAAGGAGTTATACTTATTGGTGCAACACAGGTACAATATCTATACGATGATCTATATTACTTTTAGGAGGTAACCCATCTGGTAGTTCACTTGGAAAAACATCACAAAAATCATTTAAGATTTCATCAAGTTGTTGTTGTTCAAAATATGTTAATTGAACCAAGACTGCATCGATATTGTAAACGTGAATGTCCGGATCAAGTACAGAGTAAAATAGAGTAGAACAAGACAACTCGGATATTGATGGAGAGGAAACAATCAAGAGAGATTGTTTTTTAACACATTGAATAAAATGAGTACAATCGTTCAGTAGAAATGTGTAGAAACGAAGAGCATGCGGAAGCAATAGAAAATCGAACACAGAAATGCAGGTTTAATGGAGAGCTTGACAGTACGTGGCAGAGACAAAGAAAGAGCAGAACAAGTTAAATTTGTTTCAAAAACAATAATGGTTCTCTGTACATAAGAAGTGCTCAACATCACTATTTATACAAGTCCTAAGAGGACTGACAGAAGTATTGTGTACTTCAATGCTCATACAAGCGTCTGACACTAACGATGAGACTATTAACTACCTAGTAGTCTAGGTTACTACTAGGCTTCTGGTTACTGTTTGATCCAGCTAACCGGCTCCCCAGCTCACCGGCTCGCCGATCCGTCTCACCGATCCGGCTTCATCCTTCCAGATGCCGATCCGGTTTAGGCTTATTCTACTGATCCGGATCCGGTTGAGCGTGCTGGTCAAGACCTCAACTTGAGGTCGGATCGTAGTGTCAGTCTCCATGGCAGCCGGTCCTTCCACCCAGCTCCTTCTAGCGTCACTCAGTCTCACTCGCGCTCCTCGTCCGGTCTGGTCCCGTTTCCCGCGACCCTTCTGATTTTGCGCACCTAGACCTCCTTAGTCGGGTTGTCTGCTCAATAGGCCCAATTCAACTCCCTCGTTGTTGTGACTTCAGGGCTTGCCGATTCGTCGATTCCTTCGTGTTGGCGTCGACTTTCGCTGCCTTCTCATCCTCTTGGCCTTGAATTGATCCGGTTCTTCCGAATCCGTCTATTGAACCGAATTGGCTGTCTTCGACTCGTTCCAGATCTTGTCCGAATCGGTCACTCCCAATTCGTCTTCCAGTTCCAGGCCCTTCACCACATCGGACCATGTATAGGTCTTGGCCTTCTTCTTTCGGTCGGCTCTGTCCTTTTTGACCCTGCCACCGTTGCCGCCTGTTCTGACTTGTTCGGATGTGTCAACTTCCTTTGTCGACTCGGCTCCTTTCTTCTTCTTGTCTCCCCCTTTGATGGTTCTTCTCTCACCGGCGCAATCAGTAGTTTCTTTGCCTTTGCCCATTCCAGTGTCTTTGCCCATTCTCCCCCTCAGGTGTGGCATGTCGAGATGCTGAACACCAAGCATTTCGGTGAACTGTTGCAACTTGTCTGATCCGAGCGGTTTGGTGAAGATGTCAGCAACCTACCGATCCGTATGAACATACCGAAGTTAGACTTCACCACTCAGGACACGCTAACGCACGAAGTGGTAGTACACTTCTATGTGCTTTGTGCGAGCATGGAATATGGGGTTCTTGGCGAGCTGCATGCTGCTTATGTTGTTGCAGTAGATCAGGATTGGGGTCGGCACCTCGATCCGCAGGTCTTGCAGTAGTCGCCGAAGCCAAATGGCTTCACAGGTGGCAACGGTAGCGCCCCGGTACTCAGCCTTAGTGCTCGAAAGGGCCATTGTTGGTTGCTTTTTGTTGGTCCACGCAACAGCCACGCTACCAAGGGAAAACATATAGCCGGAGGTGGATCGGCGATCCGATGCATCACCGGCCCAATCGGCATCGGTGTAGCCGATTAGGTCTTCAGTTATACCATGCCGGTATACCAGTCCCCGTTCCCTCGTGCTGCTCACATATCACAAAATTCGATACACGCACAGAAGGTACTCCACCGTCGGCTTCTGCATATATTGGTTGATCACGCTGACTGGATAATTGATGTCGGGTCGGGTGATTGTCAAATATATAAGGTTTTCGACGATTTGTCGGAACCGCTTCTCATCGCAGGCCGGTCTGGAGTCGGGACGAAGCTTTTGGTTCCGGTCCAGGGGTGTGGAGATCGGTCGGCATTCTGTCATGACTGTACAACATATTCAACACATAGTGTCTCTATGAGAGCAATATGCCGTCGGGGGTTCGGATCACCTAGATCCCAAGGAAATAGTGAAGGTCCCCTAGGTCCTTCATCTCAAATGTGTCTGACAGCTGGGACTTGACTCGGTTGATTTCATCAAGTCCGGGTCCGGTGATGACTAGGTCATCAACATATAGCAAGATGCAAACCGAACCGGTCGGACCTTGCCGGATGAACAACGAAGAGTCGGACTTGAATGCCACAAACCCCATCTTACGCAACCAGTGCGTGATCTTCGCATTCCAAGCCGGCATACCGCCGACTTGTTCATCTCTGACTGGAAACCGGGGGGTTGGGTCATAGAGACCTCTTCTTCAAGATCACCTTGAAGAAATGCATTCTTCATGTGCATCTGGTGAAGATGCCACCCCCTTGCCGTAGCAACCGCCAACACCACACGAATTATCGTCATCTTCGCTACCAGAGCGAAGATCTCGTCGTAGTCAATTCCGTGGGTTTGCACGTATCCCTTCACCACTAACCGGGCCTTGTACCGGTTAACTGAACCGTCGGCATTGTACTTTACCTTGTACACCCACTTACATCCGATCGGTTTACAGTGTCGAGGAGGGTCAACTAGGTCCCATGTGTCGTTGGCATCAACTGCCCGCATCTCTTCCTCCATAGCGGCACACCAATTTGTGTCCTTTGCCGCTTCTGCGTAGCTCTCCCGCTCACGCACTTCCGCCACCTTGGTCATGTGCGCATAATGATGTGTCATGTATTCATTGTACCCGTAACTGGGCTCTTCAGGCGGGAAGACCGGCGTAACTTGGTATTACCCAGTTTGGGGCCCTTCTTGGCCAGGTTGGACTTTGTTTCCGAAGATCAGCCTTCGTCCTTTCCAGAGTCGGATTTGCTCCGATCCGACTCATCGTTGCTGGTTTCGTATTCCGACGTCTTCTTCTTCCCTTTTTCTTTGCACGTGAACCATCTCCTTGATTCCTTGTGTGGGCAGAGCACGTCAGAGTCTCCACTACTCGCTGGTTCCTCATCCGACTGGTCATCCCGGCTCAGCTGCTCATTCGGTTCACTTAACTGAAATGAGATCGGATTCTCTTCTAGAGTGCCGAGGTCTTCATCTTCTATCTGGACTAGTTTAGACTCACTTCTAGATTGGGCTCTCTTCTAGATCGGACTATCCTCTGGTATCGGGTCAGGGTCGGAAGTCGGAGCCGGTAAGACATACCATGATGCCATCTCATCAAACTCAACATCCCGGCTAACTCAGACCTGCTTTGTCCGGGGGTTATAACACTTATACCCCTTTTGCTCATGCGAGTAACCGACCAGGATGCATTTCTCCAACTTTGCATTCAACTTCCTCTGCTTCTCATCCGGAACATGTTACCGGCCGGCAAGGAGTCCAAAATACGGAGTGAAGGAATTAATTAAATATGGTTGTAAATGAGCATAGTGTGGACGGACGGACTGGAAACGGTATGCCGTTCCAGATCCGGACGGATCCCGAATAGGTGCGATAGGCACCGTTTTGTACTACGGGCCGGAAACCTATTTAAAGGCCCGGACCCCATTGTAATCGCAGCGGATAATTAATAGAGCTTATGATGTTTATACTTCTGTCTTGATTTCCGTTCTGTAATTACTGTTATATCTTACGCGTGTAATTAACTAAAGCACTCTAATCGTGTAACCTATGGAAGTCGTTGTAATCGTTGAATCTTAATCCTATGCCGTAATCACCCTTTGGTGAAGTGTCTCCGCGACACCTTGTGTTAGGCCTTGTCCGGTCAGCGAATAACACAGTTTTGGCGACCACGATTCCTGCTTTCTCGCAGCGAACGGCGGCTTAATGGATGACGAGACCAACGCACGACCTGGTTACAGACCGAGCTAGACGCCTCGCCGAACGGCAAAGACGGCGTGAGACTTTCCAGCAAGCAGCGCAGGAAATTCGCTCGGATCGTTCGTTCTCCAACGAGATCCGGAGAGTCGCGTAGGAATCTCTTCGGTTACGGCAAACTCGCGACCAGGACGACGGAAGCAATCTAAGTAGTCTCCGGGAAACCGAACGCCTCCTCGAGGCGCTGGCAAGCGGAGAAAACGAGGCAGCAGCCTTTTCAGCCTACGAATCGGATTCCGAAGGGGGATACAGCGTGCACACGAACTACTGGAGCAGCAACGATACCCCCGGCGGCGCGGAGGACGACGGGTCGGATACCGTGCCGACTCCAGAACCGGAACCGCTCAACCAGGGCTATCCGGAACCGCAAACGGAAGCCGTCAACTTACCAACACCGGAAGTGGAAGAAGCAAAGCCACCGACACCAACGAAAGAGCCGGCAAAGGTACCGGAAGAAGAGCCGGAAAAGGAACCGGAAAAAGCACCGGCACAAGAACCGGAGAAAAAACCGGAAAGATATCAACAAACGCCACTAAACCGCGGCCTAATACTGGACGACGACATGCCGTTCCAATAATCAAAGTATCGCGATGATCCGGACGCGGAAGCGCATGTTCATGACTTCGAGCAGACATGGGAAGCAAATCACACGTCCCAGCGAATGACACCGGAGGAAGAAGAACGCTCGAAGATAGCGGAATTCGGAGTCACGTTGGAGGGACCAGCGACACGATGGCGGCGGACGCAGGACCCGGCGACCATCACAACCTTTGCAGAATTAAAAGCAAAATTCTTGCATTTTTTCCACAAGGAGGTCGACCAGACGACAATGGTGGGCTTGTTTTATACGATCCGACAGGAGGTAGGGGAAAGCATTCCCCAATTCGTCATCCGTTTCCAACGAATGCATAGCCAGCTTGCCCGTGCACCCCCGGAGGAGGAATTACGGACGATATTTTTAAACGCACTCCGGGAATCGTTACGCACGGTGTGTACGGTGATCGACTTTCGAGGATGCACCATCGACCAGGTCATTGACCGGGTCAGAGAAATGGAAAAGTCAAGCTCATGGCTTACGCTGGGAACACTGCAACGGGCGTTACCCACCGAGGAAGATCTCCGGTTCCGGTAGGCAATTCAATGCACAATCTGCGTGAATGCCGGACATTCGGCAGTGGAGTGCACCATGCGAACCCAGTGTGTGATTTGTCAATCCAAGAGTCATACAACGGACCGGTGCGAGTATAACCTGTTAAACCGACAAGCACCACCCGTCCGACGGATCGAGCCAAGAAGCAGCCGAGACGAAGATGACGATCGTTGGCAAAGAATGAACCGGTACCCACTGGCATAGGATGTCCGGTACGGAGACAGGCAACAGAATGATGGCCGATACGGGAATCGGCGTGATAACTACGACCGGTATGAGCGATCGGACCGTTATCGGGAGCCCAACAGACGACACGAGCAATACGACAGAGACCATTCCCCTGGTTACCGAAGGCACCAGGAGGACTACGGCCGATTTTACGATCCACCACGACCGGACTACCGAAATAAAAATAAGAATAATAAGAAACGTAATTTCAAGAAAAGTGGTCACACTAGGGACCCGGAACAGGGAACCCCAAGGAGCCAACCGGCACAGAACGCACCACTCACTACGGGACCGACTCCGGATACCAGCAAAGCTGAATCCAGCAATACCCGTAAAGAGTACTGCTATTACTGCAGGCAGGAAGGCCACTACAGTAACCAGTGCCCGGCAAAGAGCTACGATAAACGACCAACAGTTAATATGGTGGTTCCGGAAGTGGCGGATTTACAGCAAGTAACCACACGGTCGAAAGGCATGGCCAAAGAGTGGGAAACAGAGGAGGCCATACGAAAACAGGCGACGGAATGGGTGAAGGAAGCCAATGAAAGGAACGTCGCGGACGCGGAACGGCAAAAGGCGAATACCATAGGGAGTGCCGGCGGTAGCCACCCAGAAAACGAGACATGGCAAGCACTGCAAGAATGTCAGATCACGTTACCATTAGGAAGACTCTTGCAGCTCGTGCCGCGATTTACAGAAGGACTAAAAACGGTCATGACAGACGGTATAGCCCCATCGGCACCAGTCCTCTTCTCGAATCCGGAGGAGGGACCGACGGTGGTGGACACTAGTAGTCCGGTGATCACAGCTATTGTCAAAGGGCACGAACTTCCCGGCACAGTAATCGATGGAGGTTCCGGAGTGAACGTAATAAGCGTCCGCACGTGTGATGCCTTGGGTATACATGAATGGGAGCCATGTCCGTTCTGGCTATGGATGGCGGATACGAGCTCTGTACGGCCGACGGGCTTAATACGGAAATTGGAAGTCACCATAGGAGGTCACACATTTCACATCTCGGCTGTCGTGCTGCAGCTACAGGCGCAAGGCGCGTACCCACTGTTGCTGGGCAGACCATGGTTGAAAACAGCACACATCAAGCAAAATTGGCGGAAAAATATGATTACCTTCCGGCGCGGAAAAGCCAAGGTCCGGGTTCCGACACAACCACGGACGAGCAACGGTAAGGAATGCACACCGCTATATGCGGAATGCGTGAACATGCTTGAAGGGTTGGCAGACGACGAAGAAGCCCAGTACTTGGAGGAACACCCAAAGATCGTACCACTCTTCGAGATTGACGTGGCTGAAGCCGTAGCGCCATACTTGCCGCAGCGGGACGAAACCGAAGCCGAACCAGACAAAGATGCGATTCGGGAATTACGGCAAGCACAAGAAGCGTTGGAACGGGAAATGGCCGTTTCCCAACGGGTAAAAACATCCCAGCTCGACGAAGTGAACCTAGGAAGCAAGGACGAATCAAAGCCGGTTCACATCGCCAAAGAAATGAAGCCGGAAGATAAAGCGGCGATGATCAAACTTCTCACGGAGTTTCGCGACGTATTCGCCTGGTCATACGAGGACATGCGAGGGCTGGACCCTCAATTATATCAGCATCAGATCCACTTAGGCAAGGACGTGAAACCAGTGGCGCAACGACGTTACCGAATGAACCCCAACTACGCCGCCAAAGTGAAGGAGGAAATCGACAAACTCCTAAGAGTGGGCTTCATCCGGCCGGTAAAGAAAGCGACGTGGCTGAGCCCCATCGTCGTCGTCCCAAAGAAGAACGGTAAAATCCGCGTGTCTGTAGCTTACAGGAAATTAAATGCAGCCACAATTACGGATGCATTCCCTCTTCCGTTCACGGATGGAGTACTGGATGCCGTCGCCGGCCATGAAGTTTATAGCTTTCTAGACGGGTTCAGCGGTTACAATCAAATCCGGATGCACCCGGACGACCAGGAGAAGACAGCGTTCGTCACCGAATGGGGGGTGTTTGTGGCCGAAGTCATGATGTTCGGCCTAAAAACGGCACCAGCAACGTTCCAGCGAATCATCATGGAGATCTTCGGCGAATATATTCCTGCCTTCATGCAAGTTTTCCTGGATGATTTTGCAGTCTATAGCCGGGGAAAAGACCATTTGCAGCACCTACGGTTATGCCTTGAAAAGTGTAGGTTATACCGGCTAAGCTTAAACCCAGCAAAATGCATCTTTGGGGTTTCAAGTGGAATCTTACTGGGACACATTGTAAGTAAGGAGGGCATTGCGGTCGACCCGGACAAAGTAAACGCGATACTAGGGGCACCGGCGCCAAAAACGGCCAAAGCACTAAGCCGATTCTTAGGACAGATCCGGTGGCACAGCCGGATGCTCCGTCACTTGGTTGACTTGGCTACACCATTACACACCGCGGTACATCGGACACCGTTCCAATGGACAGATACGGAGGATAAGGCATACAATGCCCTGAAGCTACTTTTGTCGCAAGCACCCGTCGTGCAGCCTCCGGATTGGAGCAAGGAATTTCACGTGTTCGTTGACGCGTCCGACATCGCTATCGGCAGCGCCTTAATGCAACTTACGGAGCCTAAATGGTACCGGCCGGTCTATTACGCCAGCCGGAAGCTGTCCCAAGCGGAGAAGAACTATTCGACGACGGAACGGGAGGCCCTGGGCATGATCTACAGTGTCACAAAGTTTCGGCATTACCTATTGGGAAGGAAGTTCTCCTTTCATGTGGATCACTCGGCGCTCCTGTACTTAGTGTCCAAGGCGTCCCTGACCGGTAAGTTGGCCCGTTGGACCTTGCTGTTGCAGGAGTTCGAATTCGAGATCTTCCACCGGCCCGGTATCCAGCATGCCGTAGCAGACTACCTGAGCCGGTTAGAGTCCGGAGAAGCAGGCGACGGAGTATCGGATGAATTCCCGGACGCAGAGTTATTCCGTATCACCCCGGAAACGGCAGCGGACGACACGGTGGCATCAGAAGATAGGTGGCTGACAAACATGCACCAGTTCCTAAGCACGGGCCTGCCACCGGAGGAAATGAACCAGGACGAGAGGAAACGACTGGCGGTGCAAAGCCGCAATTTCTGTCTGTTACGGGACACTCTCTACCACAAGGGAGCAGATGGAATATGGAGACGGGCAGTCCGTAGTGACGAGAAACAAGTAATCTTACGGGAAGCACACTGTGGGGTTGTCAGAGGACACTATGCCGGGGAAGCGACGGCAAGGAAAGTATGGCAGAGCGGCTTATGGTGGCCCACGACGTTAAAAGACGCCGTCAAGTATGCTAAGGAATGCGACCTATGCCAACGAATGGGCCAGCCTACGGAGCAAGCACGGATGCCACACCAACCGGTACTTCCACTAGAGCCATTCCAAAAGTGGGGGTTGGATTTTGTCGGACCGTTCAAGCCACCGGCAATGAGAACGGGTAATCGTTATGTCATCGTGGCAACGGATTATTGCACTAAATGGGTGGAGGCTAAGGCCTTGAGAGACAATACCGCGTCATCCACAGCAAAATTCCTGTACGAGAACATTTGGTGCCGATATGGATGTCCGATTGAATTAATCAGCGACCAAGGAGGGCACTTCCTCGGCCAGGTAGTGGAAAGCTTAACAACGTTCTATGCCGTGGTCCATAAACGGAGCACACCGTACTACCCACAAGCGAACGGGTTAGCAGAGTCCACCAACAAAACGCTGCAGAACATTCTCCGCAAAATCGTCAATGAAAACCGGACGGACTGGGATACAAAGCTCCATAGCGCGCTATGGGCGTACCGAACGGCATACAAAACAAGTATCCGGACAACGCCGTTCCGGCTAGCGTTCGGCTTAGAGGCGGTCATGCCGGTGGAATTTCAGGTACCAAGCTTACGGATCCAACTACGGGAGCGGCTGAATGAAAAGGAGTCGGAGGAAATGCGGCTAGCAGCACTATGCGAATTGGAGGAGCAACGGCTGGCCAGCATCCTACACATGGAACTGGAGCAACGACGACGGAAAGCGTTCGTTGACCGTCACCGGAAAGGTAATGAGAAGATGTTCGAAATCGGAAAGCCGGTGCTAGTATTCCAAACAAGGATGGGCAAGATGCCTGGTAAACTCCGGTTTAGATGGACAGGCCCGTATTGGCTGACACGGGAATACAACGGGTCCTATCAGATAGGGACACTTGCCGGTGAAGTACTAGGCAAGTGGGTGAACGGATTTAGACTAAAGCCCTATAAAGGACCGATGCCAAGTAACCCGTTTATGCAGCCCACCGGCACTATACCTGGAACCGTAGCAGAAGCGAAGGAAGACACGGCAACCCGTAAGGAAAACGGTAAGGGTCCGAAGGGACCTACGGATGTGTAAGATCACATACCGTCATTAAAAAAAAAAAAAAAAAAAAAAAAAAAAAAAAAATCATTAAAAATCGAGGTATGAACGGACGTGAAAGCAAGGAGCGAAAAGGTACGAAGTGGGCATTTAAGAGCCGCCACGCTACTAAATTGGTACACGACGTGTGCATGCTCGGAAAAGGCGCCAAAACGCACAAAGAAGAAGCAGAACGCATGGAGACCTTTTCATTTCGCGAGCCAAGAAGCACAGAAGCACCAAGGCAGTGGAAGCTGAGCAAACGCGAACCTGCACGCAGAGAACCCCCACGTTCGGAACGCTCTCTCTCTCGCTCTCACTCTCATCACCACTCTACCTCGCCATCTTTCCTCGACCTCGAAGCAGACATGGAACCACAAACGCTGTCGGAAGCGGCCAGGAAATGGTTCAGGCAACACGGACTGGAGGGGTTCTTGGCCATCATGGAGGCACCGCCGCACAGAGAAGCCAACCGGGTCATCAAGGAGCTCGCCACAGAGGTCATCACCGAGGAAGCGATCCGTGCGCTAACAGGCCTTCCGGAGGGAGGTATCTTTCAGATCGATAACCCAACCTCGGAGCAACTCATCCGATATTTTGGTGAGTACTCTGTTGCCGGCAAAGGCTATCGGACGCAGGGCGGCGAAGATCCCCTATTCAGGGAGATAGCTCGAGTGCTCCATGAGTACGGCCACGTGTACCCCCGACCCCCTGTCATGCCAAAAAATCGGGCAGGGATGATCATAGCCACCTATGAAGGGATCAAGGTGGACTGGCCGGTGTTGATTGCAGACGGTTTGTGCACGGCAATCGACATGGTACGAGGAAAGGACGGCAAGGAGGGCCGGAAGCTGTGGCACGCCGTAGCTCAGTGGATAACATTGCTCGTGCCGCCGGTTGAGACCGTCCAGCCAAAGAAGCGGCCAAGAGTATCGGAAGGAAGCACCTCGAAGCCGGCGTCCAAACGACAGCAGCTGCTGGCGTCGAAGGCGACGAAAGGGAAGAAACGGCTCTCAGAACCGGAGGAGGTGTCACCGGTCCGACCCGTTAAGATAACCATATGGCGACCGGGACAGAAGGAACCAGAACCCTTGACGGCATAGAAACAGGTCGTTACCCAGGAAGAGGAAACGGAGGAGCCAGAAGAGCACCTCCAACGACGGTCAAGAAGTAGGACCGCCGGGACAGCGGGGGAGCGTTCGTACCCGCAAGAGGAAGAAACGCCCCCAACTCAACCTGAGCAAACCACAAGGGAGGAACCGGAACCGATGCGTATGGAACCGGCCTTGTCGGCTTCTATAGAAGAAGTCATTCCATCGGCTCCGAAGACGGCGAGAACCGGAACTCAATAGCCGGCGAGCCCAGCCAGCACACACGGCGGCCAAGGAGTAGGACCAGTACAGCAGCAAGGCACCAGTAGTATGTGGCTACGGTGGGTTGGCGAGCAAATCGCCGGAGTGGTTGAGTACATAGAGGCGGAGGAGAGAGCGCACCAGGAACGGTTGCTCGTCACAACCGTAGATCTAGAGACGGCCCGGTCCAGAATCCGGAGCCTTGAACAAGACTTGGACAGGGTCACAAGGGAAATGGCTCAATTGGCTTTGACAACACAAGTCCAAGCACCGGTGACTCGGGGCAATGTACAGAATAAAGCGGCAGATCAACCTGTACATAGCAATCAGACCCCGGCAACGGAAACCGTTCGGGAGAGAAATGCGGCACGAGCCCAAGAGCTTGCGGACTTAAAGGATGAGCTAGCTGCCCAAGAAGCGCTGAGGAGCCGCGAAAGAGAGTTGAAAACGGCAGCGGAGGCAGAACTCAAGAAGACTGCTGAGAAGCTACGCTTGGCCGAGGAGAGCTTACGAAAAGGCCACCAAGCGTACGACCGGCTCAAGGAGGAGAAGGAGAAAATGCTGCAAGAGAAGGAGAGGCTCCGGAGAAACGCCGAAACAGAAGTAGAGCGCCTGAAAGAGGAACTCCGGCAGGTAAAGGACCGGGAGGACCGGAACCATCGCCAGATCAACGGCAAGCTCAAACAAAAAACGGAGGAATTTGAGCAATTGCACCGGGAGTATAAACGGTTGCAAACGGAGCACAAGGAACGGACGGATGAGCTCCGGCAAGCAGTTGATCGGACCGCAACCGCATTCGCCAAGGAACAAGCGGAAACCAGAAGACGGTTGGAAGAGGCGGAGAAGGTTCGGACAGAGCTCCTCAGGCAACAGCAGGCGGAAAAAGAAAGAGCGGCGGAGGTACTGCAGAGGCTGCAAACGACATATCAAGGGCAGCTGACGCGCTACAGAGAGCAAGCGGAGGATACGGCTAATCTCATCAAGCAGTTGAAGGAGGAGCGACAAGTTGTGGAAAGCAGAGCACAAATGGGAGCAAGTCGCATCCAGGATATCATGCGGGCCTGGTTGAACCAGACCAAGAGCTTGATTGACAACAGGTCCGTCAAATGGTGGACCAAGTGGGCCACGAACGCGGCGGAACTCCAATTGCTCTGGGCCGACGTAGAGAACCGGCGGAAGGAGGGAGATGATTGCTATATGCTGAATTCCGAAGACTTCACCGGCATAAGAGATGAGCTGGCCGAAGACTTTCAAGCCTTGGCAGAGGACCAACTAGAGCAAGTCCGGCAACTTGTAGCTCAGCTGGACGACGACAGGCTGGAGGCGCAGATCCAGTTTGAAAGCTATGAGAGGTCCCGGATCCGGGAAGAGAAAGCACGAGAACCGGTTACGGTCAACCTCAGTGATGAGGAACTGGTACTGGAAGGAGACCGGACCGGAAGCAGTCAAACGGAGATGCCGGAGTCAGAGAATAGAGAAACAAACGGAGCAGCCGTCGAGCAGCCGCCTATAGAGCAGCCGGAGCAGCCTCAGTCCCAACCGCAACCACAGCAGCAGCAGCAGCAAGCACAGCCGCAACAACCACAACCGGAAGAATAATTGGAAACTCTGAAACAAGATATTTTGGACAGTTGGGGTGAACAATGAAGGGGCCGAGAAGGGTTCGACGTACAAGGTACTGTCCCACGGGCGTGCCATGTGTTACCGGCCGGCAAGGAGTCCAAAATACGGAGTGAAGGAATTAATTAAATATGGTTGTAAATGAGCATAGTGTGGACGGACGGACTGGAAACGGTATGCCGTTCCAGATCCGGACGGATCCCGAATAGGTGCGATAGGCACCGTTTTGTACTACGGGCCGGAAACCTATTTAAAGGCCCGGACCCCATTGTAATCGCAGCGGATAATTAATAGAGCTTATGATGTTTATACTTCTATCTTGATTTCCGTTCTGTAATTACTGTTATATCTTACGCGTGTAATTAACTAAAGCACTCTAATCGTGTAACCTATGGAAGTCGTTGTAATCGTTGAATCTTAATCCTATGCCGTAATCACCCTTTGGTGAAGTGTCTCCGCGACACCTTGTGTTAGGCCTTGTCCGGTCAGCGAATAACAAAACACTCGAAGACTTCGCTCTTCCGCTCAATGAGGTAGATCCATGTGTGTTGGTTGTAGTGATCGATGAAGGAGACGAAATAATGACTCCACCCAAGACTAACGTTGTATGCCGGTTCCCATACATCTTGTTGAGAATCAAGGTCAACTTGGTCTAGTGTGTGAACTCACCTTCAGAGTGAATAGACACTCCAACGGTCAAGAGTCAGCATTAAGTCACCTCTTTGTATTCTAGCATTTAGTATGAGTCATAGAATCATATTCTATGACACATAACTTATGAGCTTTCACATTCCCCATGCTCCATGAGCCTTGTAGTTAATGAAGAGAGAGGGTGACTACATAAAGCACCCTCCTCCCACCTTGTATGTTGTTGAGTCTTTCTCCTTTGTCAATATACTTTTACCTTGCGTATCCTTTGTGTTTCACACTCTCTCTCTCTCTTTCTTACACACACACATAAATCACATCTTTTCCGCTTCACAAGAATCATATCTGATTCTTTACATGGTATTAGAGCGATTTGGTAGCTCAACCTAGCCCATTCGCCTCATCGTGATCATGTGTTGTGCTCTACGCTGACGATCAAGAACCAGCTCATAGCTATTGTAGCTTCGCTACATAGCTTGCATTCGAAGAGAGAAGAAGAAGAAGAAGAATCGACATAATGAATACTCAAATGGGGAGCGCTCTCCCTACCGAGAAGTTGGATTGAAACAACTTCGCATCTTGGGAGTACAAGATGCACCAATACCTTGTCGGACAAGGCTATTGGAGCTACATAAAAGGAGCGCATGAAGACCGACCCGCCAAAGCGGCCCCAGATACGCGACATGGGAGCAAGCCGCAAGCCACGTGATGTATTGTTTGGCGACATGTGTTCACGACCACATGCTCGGTTACATTCGAGAAGCCAAGACGCCGAAGGAAGTGTGGGAAAATCTACGAAAGATTTTCGCCGCCAACACGACCGCGAGGAATCTTCAACTCCGCCAAGACTTGAACAACATTCAACAAAGGGACATGTCCATCACGACATACACCTTGAAGATCAAGGAGCTTTGCGACTCGCTCGGCTCAATAAGCGTAAGTATAGATGATGATGAAATGGTGCAAATATGCCTCGGCGGCCTCGCACCACGGTTCGGCGCGATGCAAACCGCCGTTCTAGCACGGGATAAATATCCCTCCTTCTTTGAGCTCCAATCAATACTATTGGTCGAAGAAAACCACGTGTGTACAAGGAGCAATGAGTCGGAAGGCCACATGCTCTACACGCACTCTAATGGAGGAAGAGGACGCGGACGAGCGAGAGGCCGATTCGGCCAAGGACAAGGCAGACGAGGTCCGACCTACGACAACAACTCCTAATTTCGGCCGCAAAACGGAGGCCAACGAGGAACCTTCGCAGGAAGGGGGAGCTTCCACTCCGGCCCGAGCCGTCAAAACGCAACCGAATACGGATATTGTGGAAAGCTCGGCCACCACGAGGAAGAGTGCCGAAAGAAGATGCGTGAATCGGCTTCCACAAGCCGACAACTCACGAATTACACACACAACTCTGACTACGAAGATCGTGGCGGAATGTATGCACACAACTTCGACCGTGGCAAAATGTACGGGCACAACTCCGACTACGAAGATCGTGGCGGAATGCATGCGCGCAACTCCGACCGTGGCGGAATGTTCATGATGAAACATAGAGCAAACTCTATGTCAGCTACTACCTCAACTAGTGCCTCCGGTCCGGAAGACATATGGTTCGTCGATTCCGGTGCCTCGAACCATATGACATCGCATCAAGAATGCTTCCGAGAACTTCGAGAGCCGGACCGACCCAGCTATGTCGGAACCGGAGACGACACTACGCACCTGATTCGGCACAATGGCAATGTTCCGTTCGGAAAAGAAGGTAAGCAAAATTACATTAAAAATGTCTTGCATGTACCGACCATTACAAAGAATTTGGTCTCCGTCGGCCAAATTGTAGAGCAAGGGATGCAAGTTCGATTTAATCAAGGCAGTTGCTTCATCGAAAAAGAGGGCCGACTCATCGCACACAGACGAAGAGAGGGCCGGATGTTCATTCTCGATTCACGTGAGATGAAATCCGCCATGTTCGCGAAAAACACGAAAGCCGACTCCGACATAGAGCTATGGAACAAGCGAATCGGCCACATCAATCTCAACAAACTCAAATCAATGAAATCGAAAGGAGTCGTCATCGGACTCCCGACATTCAAAGAGGAGGAGATTGAAGGTGTATGCGGAGCGTGCCAATTCGGCAAGCAACATCGACACCCATTTCCGAAAGATCGGAACGTGAGCAAAGGTCTACTCGACATAGTCCATTCCGACGTATGGGGACCGGCGCAGACGGCTACATTCGGCGGATGCCGATATTACGTGCTCTTCATCGACGACTTCTCTAGGCACACTTGGATCTACCCGATGCGGCAAAAGAGCGAAGTGTTCGGACACTTCCAAAATTTCAAGAATGAATTCGAGAAAGCCACGGGCCGACATGTACGATGCCTTCGATCGAATGGCGGCAAGGAGTACTTCTCGGACGATTTCACGGCGTATCTCCGAAAGGAAGGAATTCGATGAGAATTCACTTGCCGACACACTCCGCAACAAAACGGAGTAGCTGAGCGCAAAAATCAGCACATCCTCGAAGTAGCGCGGGCCATGATGAACAAGAAGCATATGCCCAAGTCATATTGGGCCGAAGCTGGAAATACGGTCGTTTACCTAATGAACCGGTGCACAATATCCGGCATGCACGAGGTCACTCCGCACGAAAAATACTTCGGAAAGAATCCGGACTTATCGCACATCCGGATATTCAGCGCGATAACATACGTACATATCCCCAACGAGAAGCGTCAAAAGCTTGACCCGAAGTCGGAGAAATATATCCTTGTAGGATACTCATTAGAGCAAAAGGGGTACAAGTGCTACAACCCCTCAACTCGAAAATCTCGAGTAAGTCGAGACGTCGTTTTTGACGAGTCCGCATCCTGGTACGCACCAGAGACAACTCCAACTCCGACTCCGCTCAACCCGGAATTCACCCAACAAGAGATCGAGGATGAAGATCGCCTTATGTGCATATTCGAAGAAAGTCCGATCACGACCCGATTGAGCGGACCACAAGAGCCTTTGAGCGATCAAAGCATATCACGGCCTAGCCCGAAGATGGACAAAGGCAAGGTGAAAATGTCGGAATAAGAAGACGATCGCTTCAACGACGATGAGTCGACTCACTCACTCGATAGTGAGTTCGGCGGTTTCGAGGTACCAATCGGAGCTAAGAAAGCCCTCATCTCTGCAAATGAAAAGCTCCGCCGATCCACTCGTGAAAAGAACCCCGTAAGCCGATTCAGCTACAACGATTATATGGCATACCATTATGCCTTTATGATGAAGGTAGCGACAGTATGGGAGCCGGAAACTTTTTCGGAAACCGCGAAGGACCCGCAATGGATCGAAGCAATGAACGAGGATATGCAGGCACTACGGAAGAACGAGACGTGGGATCTCGTTCCCACCTCACCACACAAAAAGGCGATCAGATGAAGATGGATCTACAAGGTCAAGTATAACGCCGATGGCTCCGTAAATCGCTACAAAGCTTGACTCGTAGCGAAAGGATACGCTCAGACGCATGGCGTCGACTACGAAGAGACCTTTGCCCCGGTGGCAACGATGACGACGGTGCAGACCGTAATTGCGCTTGCTGCGGCGAAAGGATGGCACCTCCATCAAATGGACGTCAAGAATGCCTTTCTACAAGGTGAATTAGAAGAGGAGGTGTACATGATACAACCACCCGGCTTCAACTCGAGCACCCATCCGAAAGCTATATGCCGACTCAAGAAGACACTCTACGGCCTCAAGCAAGCACCGCGTGCTTGAGATTCGAAGATAACGCAATATCTTCATCAAATTGGCTTCCGTATGTCAAAATCGGACAACTCCCTCTACATACGAAGCAATTCCGCAAGTCCTCTTGTGATCATCTTATATGTGGATGATCTATTCATTGGAGGTGAGCATCTCGTCGAAATCAATAAGTCAAATCTCTCCTTTCCAACAAGTTCGAGATGACGGACATGAAGGAGCTCCACTACTTCCTCGGCATCGAGGTAATTCGGACTCCGGCCGGAATCATGATCTCTCAACGGCACTACATCCTCAACTTGTTATACAAGTTCGGGATGGCTGAGTGCAAATCCACGGCAACCCCACTCGATCGCAATCTCAAACTAGATGCGAACTCCGGCACCAAAGTGTGTGAGTCGACTCAGTATTGGCAACTCATCGGGAGTCTCATCTACCTCACGATCACACGACCCGATCTCAGTTATCCGGCTGATCTCCTTAGCCAATTCATGCAAACACCGCGTGATACTCACTTGGATTGCGCTAAGCGAGTTCTACGATACGTGAGCGGCACAATGGATTGCGGCATCCTCTACAAGACCGCGATGCCAATAGGACTCAAGGGGTACACCGACGCCAATTGGGCCGGCTACAAAGCCGATAGAAGATCAACCTCTGGATTTGTTTCCTCCCTCGGCAGCGGAGCAATATCCTGGAGTAGCAAGAAGCAGCCTACCGTCGCTCTTTCGAGTACGGAGGTGGAATACAGGGGCGTAGCCGTAGCTACATGTGAAGCCGTATGGCTCAAGAGGATTTTGAAGGATCTGGGCGTACCCATCAAGGATCTGACTTCCCTTTACTGCGACAACATGAGCAGTATTTATCTGGCTCGGAAACCGGTGTTCCACGCGCAAACAAAGCACTATCACTTCATCCGAGAGCGCGTTGTAGCTGGCGATGTCGACCTACAACATATTAGCACCAATCTTCAAATGGCCAACATTTTCACTAAAGCTTTAGGAGCCGACAAGCTATGGCAATTCATGACCAATCTCGGATTGACGATCCCTGACTTGCCAAGCTTGAGGGGGAGTATGCAAGACACTACACAATAATGCGTAGATTCCGCAACCGCACACTACGCAATAACGCGTGGATTCCGTAAACCACGCATCAAAGCCACGGAGAGCTGATTTACCGCGAAGAAAGACGCAAGCCGAAGCACAAACTTCGCAACTACGCACAACGCAAGCTGGAGCACGGATTCTACAACTCCGCATAAAGCGAGCCGGCGCGAGTTGACGCGGACTCCGTAACGCGAGTTGAAGCGGATTTCGGATACCATCTGAAACCGACCCAATTTGAGCTTGAGGGGGCGTGTTGAGAATCAAGCTCAACTTGGTCTAGTGTGTGAACTCACCTTCAGAGTGAATAGACACTCCAACGGTCAAGAGTCACCATTAAGTCACCTCTTTGTATTCTAGCATTTAGTGTGAGTCATAGAATCATATTCTATGACACATAACTTATGAGCTTTCACATTCCCCATGATCCATGAGCCTTGTAGTTAATGAAGAGAGAGGGTGACTACATATAGCACCCTCCTCCCACCTTGTATGTTGTTGAGTTTATCTCCTTTGTCAATATACTTTTACCTTGCGTATTCTTTGTGTTTCACTCTCTCTCTCTCTCTCTCTCTCTCTCTCTCTCTCTTACACACACACATAACTCACATCTTTTCCACTTCTCTTCCGCTTCACAAGAATCATATCTGATTCTTTACACATCTGAATGAATAAGGTCGAACTTGTTACGACTACAGTTTCATTCGGTGGGGAATGGAAACCGGCGTTGCTTCCCGAGTTGGCAGACTTGACATATTTGGTCCTTCCGGCCACTAAACTTTGGCAAACCGAAAACAACTTGTTTCATTTGCAAGACTTGAAGCCTCCGGTAATTGACGTGGTCGATCCGCTTGTGCCAGAGATCAATATCCGATTCAATCTTCTGTCCTTTGGCGAACAAAGCGGTGCCGACGTCATTGGTGTCGAGAATGAACATCCTCCCTTCTCTACGCCCTTGCACAATAATCTGGCCCTCTTCCTCGATGAAGCACCCGAGGTGTGTACACTGCACCTACATTCCCTAGTTGACAATCTGTCCAACCGACACCTGGTTCTTCGTGATGGTTGGAATGTGTAATACGTTCATTAGCTTCCCCCCCTGTCGAACGTGGCTCGAAGGGACTTCTCTGACATGCACGATTGGGTGTGGAGTGTCGTCTCCGGTTTCGACAACTCCTGGTTGTTCCGGTTTCTCCAAGAAAGAGAACCACTCTTTGTGGCTCGTAATGTGATTTGATGCACCGGAATCAACGTACCACACTTCCTCCGATTTGGAAGTGGTCTTCTTCATTGAGTTAGCCTCGTGTTTCATCACCAAGGCTGGCCTTTACCGGCTTTCCCAGTTTTGGATCCTCCGGATCCTTCTGCGTAGTGCGAGTATTGCCAATTCTCTCTACCGGCCTTGCCGGATCCGGATTTGTCCGAATCGGCGCGCTTCTTCCAACATTTGCTTTCTCTATGGCCCTTTTTACCACAATACCAGCATTCCGTGTCGGCCTTTGATTGCCGGCCTCTGGCGTCGCCCTAACTCCCCCTGCTTGTGGAGGGTTTGGAACTGCTGTCAGCACGTTCTCTATGCCTTCGGTCCTGCTCTTGGCGGTCGCTACCATTGCGACCTGAGCCGCCTCATCCACTACGCCCACGGGGCCGATCCGCCTCCGTGTACAACATCGGGTTGTCGGTGGGTGCACTTGTTGAAGCACCGGCGTGGTTCTCCTCTACAAGGAGCATTGACTATAAGTCGAAAAATGACAGCGTATTGTCCCTTGTACACACAGCAGTTCGGAACAGTCCGAACTTTGATGCCAAACCTCTGAGACAGATTTGTACCATATCGGCTTCTTCGATATTCACATCGATGGAGGCCAGAGAGTCGCAAATGTCCTTGATTTTAGAGGTGTAGTCTGCCACCGACAAGTCGCGTTGTCATAGGTTGCTCAACTCTTGTCGGAGTTGAAGCTTCCTGGCTGTAGTGCTTGTGGCGAAAATCTTCTTCAGATTTCCCCAACCATCTATCGGTGTTTTTGCATCCCAAATGTAGCTTAGGAGCTATTCGCCCACACAAGACGCGAAGCAGTACAGTACTCTGCTCGCCGACTGTTCCCACACCGGGAAATCTCTGTGTGTCAATTCGGGTGCTATGTCATTTGCTCCATCGACATAGCTCCAGTAACCGTGCCGGAGTAGGTACTAGTGCATCTTGTAGGACCAAGATGTGTAATTGTTTCTGTCGAGCTTCTCCGTCGGGAGCGAGCTAGCCATTCCTTTGTCCCTTACTTCTCTTTTTGTTCTTAGGGTTTGTCTTCAGATGCTGATGTCGGTTGTAGAGGTTCTCAACCCTCGCGCTCTAATATCATGTAGAAATGAATAGTGTGCGGAAGCAATAGAAAACCGA
Organism: Azolla caroliniana; assembly: GCF_043228905.1. Taxonomy (NCBI): domain Eukaryota; kingdom Viridiplantae; phylum Streptophyta; class Polypodiopsida; order Salviniales; family Salviniaceae; genus Azolla; species Azolla caroliniana. The sequence continues at coordinate 12,253,074 of NW_028230451.1, forward strand.
ACACAGAAACGCAGGTTTAATGGAGAGCTTGACAGTACGCGAGAGAGACATAGAAAGAACAGAACAAGTTAAATCTGTTTCAAATACAATAATAGTTCTCTGTACATAAGACGTGCTCAACAACACTATTTATACAAGTCCTAAGTGGACTGACAGAAGTATTGTGTACTTCAATGCTCATAAGAGCGTCTAACACTAAATACGAGACTATTAACTACCTAATAGTCTAGGCTACTCCTAGGCTTCCGTTTACTGTTTGATCCAGCTAACCGGCTGCCCAGCTCACCAGCTCGCCAATCCGTCCAATCTGTCTCATCGATCCGGCTTCATCCTTCCAGATGTCGATCCGGCTCAGGCTTATTTAGCCGATCCGGATCCGGTTGAGCTTTCCGCTCAACTAAATGTAAATGAATGATGAACCCAATCAATAGATAAAGAAGAGTTTTTATTAAAAAACCAGGCATAACCCAGTATTACCCGTTTGCACGTAGTAAATCATTGGGACCCAATACATAATGAGGGAAAGAACATTAACAATTACTTAAATGATGTATATAGACCTTAAGGACATTCGGAATCTGACCTTTATGGTCTCCAGCTTTAACTTTGTTGTCGTGCTCTTTCCGTTGGAGCTTTCGACATTGTTCTTTTGTATGACCCTTCTTTTTGCAGAATACGCAAAAAGGATATTGTCGCTTACAATCGCGATCAATGAATTCGTTGGGTGTCTTGCGTTTCCCAGCGAATTGTGACTGCTTAGTCGCAGGCGCTTCGTTGGGTTTGTTATGGTCCTTCTTCGAAGTGTGTTGATAGCGAAGAACTATTTCAACGGCCTCTTCGAAGGATTTTGGATCCTTATCATGCACTATCCAATGATAGTCCTAATTGGGGATGCCATTGACAAAACAAGCTATTAACCAGTTGTCCCCTTCTAGACCCGATTTTTGGATTTGGGTTCTAGCATGGTGAACATAGTCTTTTAGCGAGGAAAACTTCCTAGTAGAAAGGTTCATTAAAGCTTGTGTTGCCTTGGTTCAAGAGGGAGGTTACAGAAATTGGCCCTTAAAAACTGTGACAAATTCTTTCCAGGTATCAGGCAATTTCCCCAAAATTCGGAGCCCACGTCACTAGGTGGTGACCTTACCCCCTAGTTCTCGACCAACATATGCAATCTTCGTAATATCTGGTGTGGGGTAGAGCAAACCCTAAACCCTTCTTCGGTTCTTTCCTTTTTTCTCCCGTAAATGGCTTAACGACAAACGATGGTTTACCTTGTTGCTCATCAGGTCTATTAGTCTCACATTGTAAACTAATGACACGTACCTCGAGAGTAGTGAAAGTAAGGTATTGGCTTATTTGTGAAAAATACATCTCAATGGACATTTGTTCAGGAGGATTTCCTTGAGTTCCTTCCGCTTGAGCGGATGACATCGGGTCGTTATTTTGAGCCATTCAATGATTATTTCTGCCAAAGAAATAGGATAAGGTCAGACAAATAGTCATAACGTCATGTCGTAATGTAAACATATCATGGGTCAACATTTATCGATATCATGATCCCATGTCAATACCCCTCTAGACGTATGAGATGAGGTTCAAGATCAGGTTACTATGGTAACACAAAGGTGTTTTAAAAACCATGGGGGTGACAAATGAATGTCTTTCCCTAACGTCTATATCGTTTTTTTCATGGTGGCTCCCCGAGGCTCAACCATTTATGTTCGCGTCATGAATAGTTTATACACGAAAAAAATGTTAACAATAAACTATGTTTCGGTGCCCACATTTGTGGTTTTGGCTCTTTAAGTCCTACTATGAGGACCCCAAAGTGCACTTAGACCTCAAGTCTAAACATTTGTTATAGTCATATGTATCAACAATGTTGTATTGTCTTGGTCATATTTGAACTCGAGACCTCGAGAACAAATGCATTAAACACTTGAGCCAACCAAGTACGTTGCTCTTCTTAAATGTTTAATATTTAATGCATATAAGAGATATGTCAGGCATTTACCCATATATGTTTTTTTAAAAGAAGCATATATATTAAGAGTCCTTATTTCCCCCTCGTTTACCGCAAACTTTTTTTGTACATTACCTAACGTCAAGTCTTGAAATTACGATGGCATACGCCAAAGTGCAACCTAATGGTCAAGCCAAATGAGCCTTCTTTTCGTAGTAGGCCCACGTGGCCCATCACATGGTTACATCATTACAAATGCCTTTCGTAAGAATAACCTCATGGTGGCATCATATCCATGTAACGAGGGAGGGATGTTAGATATGTGTGTCATAGAGCGACCTCACATCAACTGGGTCAAGCCCTATGTTCTCAACACCATTGTGGCTAAGATTGTTTCATTACGTAACCAAATCAAAGTCACCAACGGGGATGTCAACAATAAAAATTTGTTGAAAGGGGATGGTGACAATGCCATTCTCACAAAAATGTGAGGACGGCGACCAAGATCCTTTCCCCGAAAAGGAAAACATTCGATATTGAAATCACGTAATAACTTATATATACATATGTATATTATCACATATATACGATCAAATACATATACATGTGACCACATATGCATATATAAAAGAAATCATAATATAAAATAGCCAAAAATGATGTAATCGAGATAAGTAGTCGAGGCATATACCCTCTACGCACACGAAACATATAAAAATAAGGGTTAATCGTAATACGCAATTGACGTATTGACCTCATACGCATACGACACCAAACGCATATCATTTACATACAAATCAAGCTAATGACCTCATACGCAAACGTAACATATGTTTGTGAACGTAATACGTAATTGAGGTATTAACCTCGTACGCGTACGACACTAATCACATATTAAATATATGTCAAATTGAGGTATTAACCTTGTGCACATATGTAAACGTTTTATATAACCAATTAATTATCATTACGATATCATTGAATTAATAAATAAATAAAAATAGATATCACCATATACATGATTAGTAGAGAGAAGAAGAAATAGAAAAAAAACCAACAAAAGAAACATTAGAACCATAAGCTCTAATACCAACTATTATAGATATGACCTAATGTAAGCATATGATAAGGATAAAAGAATGATAGATAGAAAGGAGAGAGAAATAAGGGTGACGATCCACCTAACCACCCCCGAGCGAAGGGATCGAGATGGACTCGAGCCTCGATCAGCATCCCATACCACCGTCGTGGCGTCCAGTCGTACCTGGTGTTGGCGCACTTGCTACAAGAGTTGACCCACCACAAGAACAGAGTCTCGACGTAGTCAAAAGATGGTCAAATGAGGGTAGTGACGCCTCTTATTCATAGCGATACCCAAGGCCCCCAAGCAAGTTCACACTTGGCCTAATGGGTTGTCTCAATCCCGAGGATTAAAAGTAATCCTCCCCTTCTTTACACTCTCATTTAACCCTCACACTTATCCACGTGTATAGAATATTATATGGTCATGCCCGTAACACGAACTCCAACCGGAGACCTCTAGTGTGTGAGACTAACGTGATAACCAACTACACCATCTAGACCCAATTGTCATCACTAATGTCATTTTTTGACATGAATTTGTTAATTAGACCAAGCGATTGGCATGTTACAATGACATTGACATAAGGACTTTGTAAGATTAGCATGAAAATCAACTATGCCTTTGTATGTTTGTCAAGTGGTAGTAGGATTTACCTATTAGAAGTCTTTGAAACTACTTACTGTTTAGATTGAAAAAGATAGCACGAATGGACGCAAGAAATGAAGAATTCTTTTTGCTTTGCTTAATATATGTGCAGGACTTCTTGTTAGTTTAACTTAATACTTGACTATATCGACACAATTACAATCAGACAACCGTGCAAATAAAAATAGCTATGATTCTAGTTAGTCTAAATAGCACTTCTCTTGTCAAAGTGTAGACTGAAACCGGAGTAGCATGAAAATCAAATACACCATATAAACATATCAACGATGTCTATTTGTCTACCTTAATTTATCTTGGTGCAATAATGATTGAACAATAGAGTGTTCTTAGCTGAATTTCAAGATATCATCTATTCGTAAAAGAGTACTTAAAAAAATGCAAATAAACCTGAACTCGAACTAGAGACCTCGATTGTGTAAGAGTTGCGTGATAACCAACTACATTATCTAGACCCAATTATGAAGGTTAATTTCATGAATTTAGATGAATTGGATACTTTCACTAAAGTGCTACATGGGCATCCCATGTGGTACTAGCATTTTGCTCAAACAAGTCTCTAGAAAGAAACATATAGCCCTAATTGACACAAGAAATGAACATGTCGATTTTCTTGGCTTAAGGTACACACAAGAGTTCCACGTAGTTTCACCAAATATATACTGGTTCTATAAAGACAACTCAAACAAGTCTCTAGAAAGAAACATATAGCCCTAATTGACACAAGAAATGAACATGTCGATTTTCTTGGCTTAAGGTACACACAAGAGTTCCACGTAGTTTCACCAAATATATACTAGTTCTATAAAGACAACTCAAACAAGTCTCTTGAAAGAAACATATAGCCCTAATTGACACAAGAAATGAACATGTCGATTTTCTTGGCTTAAGGTACACACAGGAGTTCCATGTAGTTTCACCAAATATATACTAGCTCTATGAAGATAGCTCAAACAAGTCTCTAGAAAGAAACATATAGCCCTAATTGACACAAGAAATGAACATGTCGAGTTTCTTGGCTTAAGGTATACACAAGAGTTCCACGTAGTTTCACCAAATATATACTAGTTCTATAAAGACAGCTCAAACAAATCTCTAGAAAGAAACATATAGCCCTAATTGACACAAGAAATGAACATGTCGATTTTCTTGGCTTAAGGTACACACAGGAGTTCCATGTAGTTTCACCAAATATATACTAGCTCTATGAAGATAGCTCAAACAAGTCTCTAGAAAGAAACATATAGCCCTAATTGACACAAGAAATGAACATGTCGAGTTTCTTGGCTTAAGGTAAACACAAGAGTTCCACGTAGTTTCACCAAATATATACTAGTTCTATAAAGACAGCTCAAACAAATCTCTAGAAAGAAACATATAGCCCTAATTGACACAAGAAATGAACATGTCGATTTTCTTGGCTTAAGGTACACACAGGAGTTCCATGTAGTTTCACCAAATATATACTAGCTCTATGAAGATAGCTCAAACAAGTCTCTAGAAAGAAACATATAGCCCTAATTGACACAAGAAATGAACATGTCGAGTTTCTTGGCTTAAGGTACACACAAGAGTTCCACGTAGTTTCACCAAATATATACTAGTTCTATAAAGACAGATACCAATTCTTCAACTCATTATACGTAAGATTTTTTGTTGTCCAAACCCGAACTGGAACCCAAGACCTCTAGCGTGTAAGACTAGCATGAAAACCAACTACACTATTAGGACCCAATTGTCAAAACCGATTTCATGGATTCAAATGAATTTCTTCCTTTGATTGATGCGATGTCACAACTACATGGCCATCACGAGTTTCAATGTAGCCCATGTGGTACTGGCATTTCGCTCAAACATGTTTGTAGATTGAAATAAGTAGCACTAATTGACGCAAAAATGTAGACGTTGAATTTCTTGGCTATATAGTATTTTTCTAAAGACGGATACCAATTATTCTACTCATTCTATGTAGCATCTTTTCTTTTCCAAACCCGCACTTGAACTGGAGGTCTCTACTGTGTTAGACTAGGGTGATAACAAATTACACCATCTAGACATACTGAGAATAACTAGCTTGGATCGATGAATCAAAGACTAGTCTCAACTGAAGTGCAGATTTCAATTTGAAAAGACTAAGTTAAAACATTGTTATTGTTGTAATAGACAAGATTATGTCTCCAAAACCGGACTCAAAATGGAGACCTCTAGTGTGTGACACGAGCTTGATAAGAAACTACACCATCTGGACCCATTTGTCATTACTAATTTCATAGTTTGACATGAATTTGTTAATTGGACCAAGCGATTGGCATGTCACAATGACATTGACATAACGACTTTGTAAGTTTGTGAAGTGGTAGTAGGATTTACGTTAGAGAAGTCTTTGGGACTACATACCATTTAGATTGAAAAAGATAGCACGAACAGGAGCAAGAAATGAAGAATTGTTTTTGCTTTGCTTAATATATGTGCAAGACTTGCAATTAGTTTAATTTATTACTTGACTATATCCACATAAATACAATCAGCCTACTGTGCAATGAACAATAGCTATGATTCTAGTCAGTCTAAATCGCACTTCTCTTGTCCTAACGTAGATTGAAACCGGAAACCTCAAATGTGTTACAGTAGCCTGAAAATCAACTACACCATCAAACCCTATCAAGGATATCTATTTTTCCATCTTAATTAATGGTGTTGTAAAAAATCTTGAACAATAGAGTATTCTTAGCTAAATTTCAAGATATCATTTATTCGTAAAAGAGTACTTCAAAAATTGCAAATAAACCCAGACTGGAACCGAAGACCTCTATTGTGTAAGTAAGCATGATAACCAACTACATTATGTGGACCCAATTGTGAAGAGTAATTTCATGGTTTAGTTGAATTGGAAACTTTCATTGAAGGGATGTCAAAACTACAGGGCCAAGTTTTCTACTCATTCTATGTAAAAATGTTTTTTGTCTAAACACGAACTCAAACTGAAAACCTCTAGTGTGTAAGACTTGTGAGATAAGCAACTATATTATTTGGACCTAATTGCGAAAACCGATTTCATGGATTCAAATGAATTTGTTATTTTGACTGATGTGATGTCACAACTACATGCCCATCACGAGTTAGACTGTAGTCCATGTGGTAGTGGCATTTTGCTCAAACATGTCTATAGATTGTAACATATAGCACTCATTAACGCAAAAATGTAAACGTTGATTTTCTTGACTATATCGTATTTTTATACTTAGTCTATGTAACATCTTTTCTTGTCCAAACGCAGACTTGAACCGGAGACCTCTAGTGTGGTAGACTAGTGTGATTACCAACCACACCATCTAGACATCCTAAGAATAACTACCTTGGGAAATTCTAGCTATTAATTCAAAAAGAATAAGTTAAAACATTGTTGTTGTTATATCGACAAGATCATGTATTCAAACCGGAACTCAAACCAGAGACCTCTAGTGTGTGAGACAAGCGTGATAACCAACTACACAATTTGGACCCATTTGTCGTTATTAATTTCATAGTTTTTCATGAATTTGTTAACTAGACCAAGTGATTGGCATGTAACAATGACATTGACATAACGACTTTGTAAGAGTAGCATGAAAATCAACTACACCATCTAAACATATCAACGATATCTCTTTGTCTATCTTAATTAATGGTGGTGCAATCACGATTGAACAATAGAGTGTTCTTAGTTGAATTTCAAGATATCATTTATTCGTAAAGTAGTACTCCAAAAAATGTAAATAAAACCAGACTCAAACCGCAAACCTCTATTGTGTAAGACTAAAGTGATAGCCAACTACATTATCTGGACCCAATTGTGAAGATCAATTTCATGGATTTAGATGAATTCGATACACTCACTCAAGCGATGTCAAAATTACATGGGCATCACGAGTTTCAATGTATCCCATGTGGTAGTGGCATTAAGCTCAAACAACTCTCTAGAAAGAAACATATAGCCCTAATTGACACAAGAAATGAACACGTTGATTTTCTTGGCTTAAGGTACATGCATGAGTTTCACTTAGTTTCACTAAATATATTCTAGTTCTCTAAAAATAGATATTGATTTTTCTACTCATTCTATGTAACATTTTTTGTTGTCCAAACACGGACTCAAACCGAAGACCTCTAGTGTGTAAGACTCACGTGATAACCAACTACACTATTTGGATCCAGTTGTGAAAACCAATTTCATGATTCAAATGAATTTGTTACTTTGATTAATACGATGTCACAACTACATGGCCATCATGAGTTTTGTTGAGATAGAAGCTCAACATTGGGTGCGTAAACCGGTCCGTCCACCAATGTGTAGGCTAGGTGTGTAAATTGCGTACGCAATGAGACGCCCTAGCGGTGCGTAAATCGGGAGGCCGTGGGAAAGATATTCCGCGAAGGAATATATTTTGGGAGTTAGTGTAGGGGCTCATTGAGGAGAATTGAAGTACGTGTCAGTACTTCTGTCAGTCTGTATGGACTTGTATAAAAGTGCTCTCTGAGCACATTCTATGTACAGAGTGTTATGTTCATGGAATAGAATTGTTGTCTTCTCTGTGTCATATTTCCGAATTGTGTACTCTGTGTCTTTTACGCACACGCTTCCGCACGTATTCCTTTACATGGTATTAGAGCACGAGGGTTGAGACTCCTCTGCAGCGGACAGAAAAGCAACTGATAAAGACAGAGTGAAGTTTTTTCGACTTTGGAAAAGATACGACAACAATATGGACAAAGGAATGGGAAGCTCGCTACCGACTAAGAAGCTCGACAGGAGCAACTATGCATCTTGGTCTTACAAGATGCACCAGTACCTGCTCGGTCACAGTTACTAGAGTTATGTCACTGGAGCTAATGACGGAGCACCCGAATCGACAAACAAAGATTTCACGGCCTGGGAACAGTCGGCAAGCAGAGTTTTCTACTGGTTTGCATCTTATGTGAGTGATCAACTTCTAAGCTACATTTGGGATGCGAAGATGCCAAAGGATGCTTAGGGAACTCTGAAAAAGATTTTCGCCGCGAGCACCACAGCTAGAAAGGTCCAACTCAGGCAAGAGTTGAACAATGTTCAACAACGAGATATGTCAATGGCCGACTACACCTCCAAGATCGAGGACATCTGCGACTCTCTCGCCTCTGTTGATGTAAACATAGAGGACCAAATGGTGCAGGTGTGCCTCGGAGGGTTAGCGTCGAAGTTCGGAGCTTTCCGGACTGCGGATTGTATGAGGGAGAATATGTCGTCGTATTTCGACTTACAATCGATGCTCCTAGTAGAGGAGAATCACGTGGGTGCGGCAACGAGTATGCATGCCGACATCAAGATGTTGTACACGGAGGAAGATAGGCCCCGTGGTCGTGGCAGACGAGGTGGGTCAGCGCATAATGGAGGCGGCTGACAGGAGCAAGATGGAAGGCATGGTCGTAATGCTAACAGTAGTTCTGGACCCTTCAGAAGTAGGGGGAGTCAAGGTAGTGCCGGAAACCGGCAAGGGAAACCCGCAGTGGAATGTTGGTACTGTGGCAAGAACGGCCACAGGGAGAGAGAATGTTGGAAGAAACCTGTCGATTCAGAGAAAACCGTATCTGGATCCAGACGGACCGAACAAGGAAATCGGCAGAAATCCCACTACACAGAGGGATCTAAACGAGCCGAAAATGGATCGGGCCCAGTCTTCGTAATTAACCACAAGGCCAATTTGATGGCGGTGAACACCTTGAAACCGAACGAGGTGTGGTATGTTGACTCCGGAGCGTCAAATCATATGATGAGTCATGAGGAATGGTTCTCCTACTTGGAGAAATCGGAAAAACGAGTGGTCGAAACTGGAGACGACACTCTGCATATAATCGAACATGTCAAAGAAGTTCCCCTCAGCCACGTTGAGTATAAAGGGAAAGTCATGAACGTGTTGAGAAATCGTTGTGGAATATAAATCACAATGAACAGACATTACACTAAAATACAAATTACAAAAGTATGCCAGAAAGACAAGATAAACAGATGTACACAGAGATTTACGTTGAGACCCTAAAACGGGGAAAACCACGGGAACATATTCTTCACTATACAAACAGTGGATATACAATAGCGAGAAGATGACAACACTCTGTCAAGTGCATCAGCCGCACAGGGCTCTCCGCGTCTGGTGTTACACACACAGCTATGGCGCGACTGTTCCCTCTTCTCTCTCACTCTCTCTACACACTACAACTACTATTTCTACTCTGTTCGTCACAATTTTGCACACAACATAAAGTTAGCCCTAGTTGTATATATACTTACACAACTTTCTGGCTATTTACATACGTAGCCCTCATCGGGCGCACACTTAGACTATTTACAATTATAGTCTCCCGAGTTGGCTATTTACACGATTTCAGTTTTGGCCTCGGCGGAGTCCCTCATCAACTCGGCTCCTTTCTCTCCCCGTTCGGAGAGACTTGTTTCCTAACATCATCATTATGATTACTATAATAATAATAGTCGAATTCTCAAACAGTCGACTCACTGTTTTCAACTCTTCGACTGTCAGCTTTCCGAACAGTCGGATCATCCTTGTCATCGACTGTCGGCTTTGCGATCAGTCGGTTCTTCCTCGCACTGGAGGAACACATTCCCAACAGAACGTGCTACACCTCCCGACAATAACCAAGAACCTGGTGTCGGTCGGATAGATCGTCGACCAAGGGATGCAAGTTCGATTCACACATCTTGGTTGCTACATCGAAGAGGAAGACAAGATAATCGTGCAAGAGCGCCGTAAAGGGAGGATGTTTATCCTCCTGACCAATGACGTAGGCACCGCTATGTTCGTGAAAGGTTCCGAATCGGATATCGACCTGTGGCACAAGCGGTTTAGCTTTGAGAAAAGCAGATGAAAAACATCGTTTTCAGCTTGCTTAAATTCAGTGGGCGAAAGGGCCAAGTTTGCCAAGCCTGCTAGTTGGGAAAGCATCACCGACTTCCATTCCCCAATGAGTGTAACCAGAGTCGAAATCTACTCGATGTGATCCATTCAGATGTATGAGGACCATCACAAAACGTGAGTCTCCATGGAAGCCGATATTTCGTGACTTTCATCGATGACTTCTGTCGGGACACTTGGGCGTGCTTGATCGCGAAAAAGAGCGAAGTCTTCGCGTGTTTCCTAAAGGTAAAGAGCCTTGCAGAAATGGAAATTGGACGAAAGATCAAGTGCCTAAGGTCCGATGGTGGGGAGGAGTACTTCTCCAACCAGTTCTTGAATTATCTACAGGACGAACAAATCCAGTGCTAATTCTTCTATAGATACACGCCGCAACAAAACGGCATGGCCGAGCGGAAAAATCCGACGATCAAAGAGGCGTCTAGGGCTAAGCTCGAAGAGAAGCATATGCCAAAATTTTATTGGGTTGAAGCCGTAAGGACAGCTGTTTACCTATAGAATTGGACATCTGCTAATGGAGGAGTGTCGCCATATGAATTATACTCCAAGAAGAAGCCAATCTTGGCACAATTGAGGGTTTTCAGTAGCATCACATATGTGCATGTGCCGAAGGAGAAATAGAGGAATCTAGACGCCAAAGTTGAAAAGTGTATCTTGCTTGGCTACTAGGATGAAAAGAAGGGTTATAAGTGTTATAATCCCCGAGCAAAACAAGCTCGCATAAGTCGTGATGTTGTGTTCGACGAGTCCGCGTCGTGGTACTTGCCTTCGCCTCCAACCAATAACGACAACATTCCGATCATTGACGAAGAGGTTTGCAAGCCTGAAATGACTCGGGACAAAGGAGAGATCAAAGCTCCTGAAGAGAGTCTTATCTCATTCAGGCGGAGTGGGCCGAATGAGCGACTAAATTAGCATGACCATTCAGATGTAGAGCCGGCGAGTGGTCGTGACTCGGCTGTGCATTCCCCGCGCAAGAAGCTGAAGAGACAGCTTACACCCGAAGATAAGGGAAAGAAGAAGGCAAAGCGAATCCGAGTTTCAATGTAGTCCATGTGGTAGTTGCATTTAGCTCAAACATGCCTGTAAATTGAAACAAATAGCACTCATTGACGCGAAAATGTACACGTTGATTTTCTTGGCTATATTGTATTTTTATACTTAGTCTATGTAGCATCTTTTCTTGCCCAAACCCGGACTTGAACCGAAGACCTCTAGTGTGTTAGACTAACGTGATAACCAACTACACCATTTGGACATCCTGAGAATAACTAGTTTGGATTGATGAATAAAAGACTAATCTCAATGGAAATTCCAGATGTTAATTCGAAAAGAATAAGTTAAAACATTATTGTTGTTATATCGACATGATCATGTGTTCAAACTGGAACTCAAATCAGAGACCTCTAGTGTGTGAGATGAGCGTGATGACATAACGTGTTTTTTCTTCCATTGTGTGCAGGGAAATTGGAGGTATTATTTAAACAAAACATATATTCAAAATTGGGAGTATCATACATTGAACGATAAGGAAGTAGTTGATGGAGAAACAGAAAAGAATGCTGACTTGACATATCAATGACGTGGAGATACTCTGAGTGACGTCTTAAATGTTGGGGATAATTTCGCTGTAAATGTAGAAGAAGGCAATTCAGAGGGTGCCGATTTCTATATATTGAAGTGCCGGGTTAGTAAACAATGTGCAATGTAGAATATATTAGATGCTTGGAGAAATGTTGTATCTACCGGGACATTCTACATTGAAGGTATTTTTTATGCAAGACTAGATGATTACGATTATGTGTATAGGCTATTAGAAGACAAACCAATGGCGTACATGTACTCTCATTTGGTCAAGTGCATGAATGTCCTAATGTCGCAAGACAATAGGTGCTCAGGTTTATACACAATTAGTGCTAATGTGTATGAATGTATTTACAACAGTATGCCATGGAATTTGTAGCTACAAGTAGCAATTACCAGTTTTCTTGTAAAACAAACAAAACACATGTATTGCAAATAAATAGTTTAATGGACCTGTTTGGGAGTTTTTTTTTTGATATACAATCTACTTTTTGTGCTTTTTTCCCAACAAAATCGTGTGTAATTTTTATATTCAGTCTTCTTTTTTATATACAATTTAATAATATCGTTTAGGGTTCTTCTTTCTAAAATACAGATTTACTCAAGTGAACCATGTACAAGTTAAAATAGTTTGCATAATTTTAAGAAAAAACACTAGCATGAAATTAGCAATCCTAAACATACTCTTAAAATTACACAGTAGATAAGTTGCTCAAAACAAGCAATTTAATTCTTCATTGATTAAGTGGTAGCAAAGTACATATTTTTAACATCCCATTGCCAATGTCTTGAAATCGCCTATAAACAGCTAAGCTCTTGCTGGTAAGTGGAACTTCTCTACATATATGATCAGCATACCGAGCTCGGTATGGAGTCCACAACCATGTAGCTAGTTGGCAACTCAATGTTTTCACCAAATAGTGTTCAGGCATTTCATCGGGTAGAATGAGACAGCATTTGCGAATGTTGAAGTAATGTCGGAAATGTTATGTATCCACAATCAACGTATTGTCGGCATTATAATCTGGCCAAGTGTCCCAAAAATCAGAAAGTCTTTTGAATATTGCAACATCATTCTGCTCATAATTCTCTCGTGTCCATTGACCCTTGAAATGTTGTCGCCACTTCAGGAAGAATCTTTCTACACACTTCCACACATATGTACGTGGTTTTTCGCTCCAAATAAACAAATCAAAGTATTGCACAACCCACTCAAAGAATTGATTTGCGTCCCTCCTTGGTGTCATATATCGCACACTCATCAAGACTTTATCAAGCTCCAAGATCAAGGCTCTTCTTTCGACTTCTAATGGTTTAGGTTTCCATTCCTGTAACTGACCCTCTGTTACACCAATTATTGGTAGCATATGATCAATTTCAATCAACTCAGCTTCTATCGGCACAATTGGTGTCCTTTTCCTCTTCAAACCCTTGGTCGATTGTGTTGGGCCTGGCTTCACATTCTAGTGCTCTTGTGTTGTTGACTTAGTCATTGGCTTGGTGCATGCAGATATTGATCTGGTCGATATCAACCCATTGGTATCACATATTGCATCTACCTGCAAAATTAGATCATCTATGCAACATGCTTGATCAACTTGCATGACCAGATCATTTGTGTTAGTTGCTACATCTACTTTCAAGATGTGGCCCTCTAAACACGCAGCAACATCAACAGTTTCCACACTGCCATCGGCCTTAGGAGCAATAGATTCAAACCCTTTAGACTTTGCAAGCATAGAAAACACTGTTGGCCGGTCAGAAAAGGCAAATGGGAAAGCAAGGTCGGATCGGATAAATATAGAAATAGGAATAGAATTATTAGGAGGGACAGATCCGGTAGTTGTAACCGATCCGGATCCGAACCGATTCGGTTTCGGTTAACGGTTGCCTACGGAGCACCGATTGTAATCTGGCCGGATGCCTATAAAAGGATCCGATGTTTTGTAATGAAGGGCGAAGAATTAATATAGTTTTGCTTATGCTGATTAATCTTGTCTTCGTCTGTGCTTAAGTGTAATTATCATACGCGTGTATTAACATCCTATCCCTACAACCCCTTTGGAGAAGTGTCGGATAGACACCTGTGTTGAGGCTAGTCCAGCCATACATACAACACTATTTTGGCGACCACGATTCCTGCAGAGTGCAGAGGACAACCGGGGGATGGATGTCTAGACAAAATAACGACCACATCACCGAAAGAGGGAGACGCCACGCCGAACGGCAGCGACGACGGGAAGCCCTGCAGCAAGCCGTCGACGAGATCCGGCGCGATCGGTCATTCTCAAAAACGCTTCGGCAAATCGCAGAAGACGCACTGCAGTTCCAGGTTCTACAAGCTTCCGACGAAGGCAGTAGCGTAACCAGCCTCCAAGAAGCGGAGACACTACTACAGACTCTCGCTGGCGGCGACGGGGACACAGCGGCATTTGCAACATTAGAGGCGGATTCGGATAGCGGGGAAAGCGTGGGATCCCGCTATAAAAGCAGCCACGAGAATAACCCCTTTGAGTCGGATCACTCAGCAACATCGGAGCCAGAGAAGGAAATAACTCTGGAGTTCGGTGACCGGCAATCGCCGAGGAGGGAGGAGCGGTTATCAACACCACCCGCGGAGGAACCGCAGGAGCGGAGACCAACATCGGAGGAACCAGCGCAGGAGAATCAGTGGGACGACACGATGCCGTATCCGTACCCAAAGTATCGGGATGAGCCCGACGGAGAGGCACATGTGTATGCATTCCTGCGAACATGGGAAGCCAACCACGTGTCCCAGAGACTGACGGAGGCCGAGGCCGACCGATCCAAAGTCGCCGAATTCGGCATGACATTAGAAGGACCGGCGGCCCGGTGGCACGACAAGCACTTACCAGGCAGCTTCGCCACGTTCGAGGCATTGAAAACCCAGTTTTTACGCTTGTTTCATAGACGAGTGGAACAAAGGGAATTGGTCGGACAATTCTACACCACCCGGCAGGGAGAAAATGAGACGGTCCCACAATTTATCATTCGTTTCCAGACCTTGCACAGTCAATTAGCAAGAGCACCACCCGAAGAGGAGGCCAAGGCAGTCTTTTTGGCTGCGTTAAAAGACCCACTTCGAGCGATGTGTGGAGTCATCGATTTCAGCACCAGCACAATGGACCAAGTCATTGATCGGGTCCTGGAAATGGACAACACGAGCCCCTTCTTGCCAATGGGGGCGTTACACCAGGCGCTTCCGAAGGAGGAGGACCTCCGGTTCCGACAAGCCCTACAATGCACAACATGCCTAAATTCGGGGCACTCGACCGTCGACTGCACCCTGCGTGCACAGTGCATGATATGCAATTCTCGCGCCCACACAACGAGCCAATGCGAGTATAACCTGTTAACTCGACAAGCGGCACCGGTCCGACACATAGAACCGCGCAATCGGGACCCGGAAGAGGATCGATTCCGGAGGGACGACCGCTACCGACGAGAACGCGGCGACAGATACCCCGATAGAAGACGCGACAGCTATGACCGAGAGGAGAACCGAAGGGATAGCTACCCCCGGGACCGGTACGACCGAGAGGAGAACCGAAGGGATAGCTACCCCCGGGACCGGTACGACCGAGACGAATCCCCGGAATACGAGCGACGCAGAGAAGAAAGGCGGCCAGGGAACCGGAATTTCCGACGGAACCAAAGGCGTGGATTCTTCCGCAGAGAGGAGCATCGGGAGGCAACACGGAATGACAAACCAGTAGCGGCACCGGAGAACCGAAAAACCGAGGACAACCGCTGGGGAATGCCCCTCCCCCAAACATGGGAAAAAGGAGAATCCAGCAACATGAACAGGGTGTACTGTTATTACTGCCGAAAAGAAGGGCATTACAGTAATCAATGCCCAAGCAAAACAGCCGACAAGCAGCCAGCAGTCAACATGGTGACAACCGAAGTACAGCAGGTTACCACGCGGTCGAAGGGGAAAGCCGCCGAATGGGAAGCCCAGGAAGCAATCAGAAAACAAGCGGCACAATGGATCAAAGAAGCCAACGAACAAGGTGCGGCGGAAGTAAGAAACCAAAATATGCCAAGGGAGGAAGAAATCGTACAGCCAGGAGAAAACCCGACATGGCAAGCACTACAAGATTGTCAGATCGTGCTGCCGTTGGCACGGTTACTGCAGTTGGTGCCGCGGTTCACAACAGACTTACAAGCCGCCGTGAGCAAACCGACGCCGACACCAGCACCGGCCTTTTTCTCCAACCCGGAGGAAGGCCCAGCGGTGGTTGATACCAGTAGCCCAGCAATCACGACAATCGTCAAAGGAAAGGAGATTCCAGGAACAATTATTGACGGAGGCTCCGGGGTGAACGTCATTAGTCGACAGACATGCGACGACCTAGGCATCCAGGAGTGGGAACCATGCCCCTTCTGGTTACGCATGGCGGATACAAGCTCAGTCCGACCAACTGGTCTTATCCGGGACTTGGAAGTAACAATAGGAGGCCACGTATTCCGAATATCGGCCGTGGTACTAGAGCTGAATGTACAAGGCGCATATCCCCTACTGTTAGGACGACCATGGCTGCGAACGGCGCATATCAAGCAAAACTGGCAAAAGAATATGATCACGTTCCGACGAGGGAAAACAAAGGTGCGGGTAGCCACGCAACCACGGGTGCTCACTAGCAAGGAGGCAACCCCTTTATATGCCGAAAGCATCAACATGTTGGAGGGCTTACCGGATGAGGAAGTTGATCGGTACCTCGAGGAACACCCACAGATCGTCCCACTTTTTGAGGTGGATATCACGGCAGCAGTAGAGCCGTACATCACAATGCCGGATGAGCCGGACAAAGTGGCGATCCGGGAACTACGCCAAGCACAGGAAGCCCTAGAAAGAGAAATGACGATATCCCAAAGAGTGAAAGCATCCCAGCTGGAAGAGGTGGACCTCGGCACAACAGAACAACCCCGACCGGTAAAAGTCGCGAAGGAATTGCCGAAGGAGGAAAAACAGGCAATGGTAGCACTGTTAACGGATTTCAAGGACGTGTTCGCATGGTCATACGAAGACATGCGAGGGTTGGATCCCCAACTCTACCAGCACCAAATTCATCTAAGTACTGACGCGAAACCCATCGCTCAACGTCGGTACCGGATGAATCCAAACTATGCGGCAAAGGTGAAGGAGGAAATTGACAAGCTTCTCCGGGTCGGATTTATCCGACCAGTCAAGCAGGCAACCTGGCTAAGCCCAATAGTGGTGGTCCCGAAAAAGAACGGCAAAATCCGGGTATGTGTGGACTACAGGAAACTAAATGCCGCGACAGTGACCGACGCTTTTCCACTACCATTCACGGACGGAGTGCTAGATGCGGTGGCCGGCCACGAAGTTTACAGCTTCCTGGACGGATTCAGCGGCTACAACCAAATCCGAATGAACCCGGCCGACCAAGAGAAAACAGCGTTCTTGACAGAATGGGGAGTGTTCGTCGCGGTCGTGATGATGTTCGGATTAAAGACAGCCCCTGCAACATTTCAAAGGATAATTATGGAAATCTTCGGTGATTTTATTCCCGGTTTTATGCAGGTCTTCCTAGACGATTTCGCCGTCTACAGCCGACACGGAGAGCATCTCGATCATCTACGACTATGCTTAGAAAAGTGCCGCGAGTACCGATTAAGTCTGAACCCGGCTAAGTGCGTCTTTGGAGTCGCAAGCGGCAATTTGTTAGGCCACGTGGTGAGTCGAGAAGGAATCGCGGTAGATCCGGATAAGGTAAAAGCAATTCTCGACGCACCGGCACCGAATAGCGCAAAAGCTTTAAGCCGATTCCTTGGTCAAATAAGGTGGCATAGTCGGATGATACGGCACCTTGCCGACTTTGCGACACCATTGCACGCTGCTGTACATAGAGTACCTTTCCAATGGACAGAAACGGAGGAGGCAGCCTACCAAGCGTTGAAGGTCATGCTGTCACAAGCTCCGGTGGTGCAGCCGCCGGACTGGAGTAAAAGCTTTCATGTTTTCGTCGACGCGTCGGACGTAGCAATCGACAGCGTTTTGATGCAACTCACGGAACCGAACTGGTATCGGCCGGTGTACTACGCAAGCAGGAAACTCTCGAAAGCCGAACGGAACTACTCTACAACGGAACGAGAGGCATTAGGAATGGTGTACAGTGTCACAAAGTACAGGCACTATCTGCTCGGACGAAAGTTCTCCTTCCACGTTGACCACTCGGCACTACTCTACCTGGTCTCAAAGGCAGCCCTGACAGGAAAACTCGCACGGTGGACGCTGCTATTACAGGAATTCGAATTCGACATTTTCCACCGACCCGGGGTGCAGCATGCGGTAGCAGACTACCTTAGCAGACTTGAATCCGGAGAATCAGGGGACGGCGTACAGGACGAATTTCCCGACGCCGAGCTGTTTAAGGTCACGACGGCACCGGCAACGGAGACCACAGTAGCGGACGAAGACAAATGGTTAACCGAAATGCATCAGTTCCTGAGCACCGGAGTTCCCCCGGAAAACCTTGACCGAGACGAACGGAAGAGGATGGCAGTACGGAGCAGACATTTCTGCTTGGTAGGAGACACCCTCTATCACAAGGGGGCAGATGGCGTATGGAGGCGAGCAGTGCGGAGCGATGAAAAGGATCTGATCCTGAGGGAAGCCCACTGTGGAATTGCAGGCGGGCATTATGCCGGCGAAACAACAGCCCGGAAGATATGGCAGAGCGGACTATGGTGGCCGACTACCATGAGAGATGCCGTTAAGTATAGCAGAGAATGCGACCTGTGTCAACGACTGGGCCAACCCACGGAGCAGGCCCGGATGCCACATCACCCGGTCTTGCCATTAGAACCATTCCAAAAGTGGGGCTTGGACTTTGTCGGCCCCTTTAAGCCACCGGCAATGCGGACCGGAAATCGGTATATAATAGTGGCTACCGACTACTGCACCAAATGGGTAGAAGCAAAGGCACTACGGGACAACACAGCGGCGTCCACGGTCAAATTTTTATATGAATGCATATGGTGTCGGTACGGATGCCCGATTGAGCTGATCAGTGACCAGGGAGGACATTTTCTCG
The DNA here is from genome assembly GCF_043228905.1 of Azolla caroliniana. Lineage (NCBI taxonomy): Eukaryota > Viridiplantae > Streptophyta > Polypodiopsida > Salviniales > Salviniaceae > Azolla > Azolla caroliniana. Next base: position 12,272,397 of record NW_028230451.1, read on the forward strand.
GGCAGGTGGTGGAAAGTTTGACCTCATTCTATGCGGTAGTACACAAACGAAGCACTCCCTACTACCCTCAAGCCAACGGATTAGCGGAATCAACGAATAAAACGCTACAGAACATCCTTAGAAAAATCGTCAATGAGAACCGGACCGACTGGGACACGAAGTTGCAGAGCGTGCTGTGGGCGTACCGAACGGCGTACAAGACTAGCATCCGGACGACCCCGTTCCGACTGGCATTCGGCTTGGAAGCAGTCATGCCAGTAGAATTCCAAATTCCTAGTTTAAGAATACAGGTTAAGGAGCGGTTAAGCGAGAAGGAATCGGAACGAATCCGGCTGAAGAGACTGTTAGAACTGGAAGAAAATCGAATAGCCAGCCTGCTACAGCTAGAACTAGAGCAAAGGAGGAGGAAAGCATTTGTAGACCGACACCGGCGCGGTAACGAAAAGGAATTCGAGGTCGGGAAACCTGTATTACTGTTCCAGACAAGGATGGGGAGCATGCCAGGGAAATTGCGATTTCGGTGGACCGGACCATTCTGGATCACAAAGGAGTACAATGGGTCTTACCAGCTCGGGACGTTGTCAGGAGAAGTTGTGGGCAAATGGGCAAATGGGTTTCGCCTAAAACCATATAAGGGGCACATGCCAGCTAACCCCTTCAAGCAAGACCCGGAAAACCCGAATGGCGAGGAACCGACACCGACGCGTAACAACGACGAGGAACCGACAACAGTGCGCACCGACCCGAACACATCGGGGGGAACCAAACAATGATGCGGCATATGAAAAAAAAAAAAAAAAAAAAAAAAAAAAAAAAAAAAGAATGACGTGGAGCTACGGGTAGAAAAGTCAAGACAAGAAGATCAAGAAAATCATGGTAATGATGAAGGAGGTAGTTACAACCGTCACACGGGTGCACGAGCTATTTAAAGCACAGAACGTGGGGGGCCGAGGTACAGGATTTAAAACGCGCGTCAATTAAGGAGTCATAATGACAGACACGTAGGAGATTCGACACACGCGGCAAAGAAGCGCAAGCATGACACGCGGCAGCAAAGGACAGACATACTATTCATGACACAGCATGCGTAGGCGCCAAAAATAGGACATGCTATTCATGACAGAGCATGCGCAGGCGCCAAAAATAGGACATGCTATTCGAGGCAGAGGACGTGCAGACGCCGAAATTAAAAAGTGAGATGCTAATTATGGCAGAAGATACGCACGCGCGAAAAACAGGAAAAGGCGGCTCGAGGGAAACGCCACTATATAAAGGAAGAACCGGGGAAGGGTTCACTTTTTACGAATTTTCCCACAAGCAAACGCAGGCTCAAGACAGCAAGATCCGACGCGCAGAACACCTACACCCCGACCTCAGACCACAGGCAGCAGCAGACGAAGAAGAAGCGATGGCACTGTCGGACGGAGCGCGACAATGGCTGACGGAGAACGGATTAGGAGGGCTGCTGCGGGTCGCTGACGCTCCACCACACAAGGAACCAGAGCAGGCGGCAACAGCGGTGGACTTAGCAGAGGTCACTGAAGGAGCGGTACAAGCGCTCACAGGGATTTCGGAGGGAGGACTTCAGACGATAGAGCTACCCTCGAGCCAAATATTCTTCGAGTATTTCGGCGAATATTCCCTCAGCAGCAAGGCGTATCGCACACAGGGCGGAGAGAACCTGCTGTTCGGAGAGGTGGCCCGCGCCCTGATGGAGTACGGGTTCGTGAACCCTCGTCCGGCAGCCATAGCCAAATACCGAGCAGCGATCGTCATCGCGACATTCGAAGGCCTGCAGGTGGACTGGCTCCATTTCATCACCGAAGGAGTGAAAGAGGCGATCAAGCACTTAGTGGAAGGAAAGAAGCCATGGGCCGGAATATCCCAATGGTTAACAGTGTTGGTCCCACCGGTGTCCCCCATCAAGCACAAGCACAGAAGTCGGCAGGAGACTACCCCGAAGCAAACCATGAAGCGCCGACGAATCCTAGAGAAACACACTCCAGGATGGACACAGGAAGAAGAAGCGCCGCGGGAAGAAGGATCATCCCGACAGCCGCGGAAAGAAGGCTCATCTCGACAACCGCGGGAAGAAGAGTCATCCCGACAGCAAAGGGAGGAAGGCCCATCATGGCAGCCACAGAAACAGCAACAGCAACCGACAACGAAGAAGAAAAAGGCGGAAAAAGGCAAGGAGAAGCTGGCAAAGAAGACCAGCAAGAGGCAAACCGACACCGAACCAGTAACGCTCGAATCGGAACCGGTACCAGTAAAGGAACCAATAGTGGCACCGACGGAGGACGCTGAAACAGAGGAAGACTCATCCGAACCGATGTTAATACTACCACCCAGGCAAGGAAAGGAGAAACGAGCGACAAGACCGACCCCAACAGCGGACGGAACTCAGCAAAGGGCAAAAGAACCGCCTCCAGTAACCGGAACAGAAGCGACACAGGATAAAGGTCCGTCTGCACCAAAGACGGCAGTACCGGAACCGACGGCGGCGGAGTTCGAGGAACAAAGAAAGGAACAAGCGCCGGAACAAGAGAAGAGGCCGGAAAAACAGCCGGAGCTAGGCACGCCTGCTGACACCAACGAAGGCAGAACAAAGGCACAATGGCTAAGGTGGTTGTCAGGGCAGTTGTCGGGAGTAGCAGACCAGATGGAGAAAGAGGAGGAGCAAAGAGAAGAAATGACTAGGACGATGACTAAGGATATGGTCATGCTCCGGGCACAATTACATGAGCTGCAAGAAGAGCTAGCACAGGCAAAAGAAGGCAGCCGACAAGCACAAGATGGCACCGAGCCGGTCGGGACATCAGAAAAGCAAGCCGAACCAGAAACGGAGAGGGCCTTGCAAACCGGCCCTGAGACCGAGAAGTTAATAGCAACTTTGAAAGAAGAATTACAGGCTCAGGAGGCATTGAGAGATAACGAAAGAGAGCAGCGGAAGTTGGTAGAAGACGACAGACGGCGAATGGAGGAAGGCCTTCGCCGAAGCAAAACCACCAATGACCGACTACAAGAAGAAAACGGGACACTGCAAAAGGAAAAAGATAGGCTGCGCCGACGAATGGAGCAGGAAATTGAGCGGTTGCGAGAGGAACTCCGACAACAAAAGGACCGGGATGATCAGTTGCGAGCTCAGGCGAACCGACGCCTAAAACAGAAGACGGAGGAATTCGACAGACTATGTAAGGATTATAAACAGGCCATGTCGGACATCAAGAATCAGGCAGCAACGTACGACCGACAGATAGAGAAGCTGAAAGAGCAGCTCAAGGAAAACCGCTTGGAATTGTCCAAAGCAAGGGAGGAAGTATCGGCGGAGAAGACCTTGACGTCGGAACAAAGAAAGGAGATGGAAGTACTTCGGCAGAAAGTAGGGGAGCTGACAAAGAGCAGGAATGAGGAGAAAGTGAAGTTGACTTTCGAAATCAACAAATGGCGGAGTACCTGTGACAAGCAAAAAGTCGACTCTGAAGCTCAAGCTCAGTTAATGGCCGACATCATCAAACGGATAAGGAAGGAAAAACAAGCAGCTTCGGAACAGGCTAAAGCAGGGGTTGGCCGAATTAAGTTCATCATGTCAAGTTGGAGTACCCGAGCTCAGGCCAGCATAAATGAAAGCACGGAGAAGCTCTGGAGGGAATGGGCACAACAGGCAGCTGAACTACAGATACTCCGAGCTGATGCAGAAAATCGGAAGAAAAACGGAGATGGGTTCTATAAAATGGACGAAGAAAGTATCGTCAACATCCGGGAAGAACTGTCGGAGGATTTCTATGCTCTAGCAGAAGAGCATCTCAAGGAAATCCGAGGGTTAGTAGAGAGGTTGGATGACGGATAGCTCGAAACCCAACTAGAATTGGAAGGGTACGAGAAGGACCGACTGCGACAGGAAGCCGAGGGACACACAACGCCGATCTCCATTAGTGAGGGCGAGCGACCGGCTGAAGAGGATCCAACCAACAATGCACCCCGACAAGAATTACCCGAGGAAGAACTTCCGGAGCAAGAGCAGGTTGATGCCGGGGATGATGCAGAGTGGAGACAGAGAAGTACCGAATCCGGGGAGGAAAGGACACAACCAGTGGAAACCGGAGAGAGCGATACCGGGAACGGAACGGAGGTGGACCAGGACAGACCCGGACAGGATACAGAAGAAACACCGGTACCACCGGTACAAGCAGAGTCGGAGCAGCAAGAGGCGAAAAGGCAGCCAATCCAATCGGACGTCGGGGACGGCACAGGCGAAACAACACTTGAAACCTCGGAGCGGAGTTTGCCTGATAATTTGGAGGAAGACTGAAGCCGGCTGTGGGTTCGAAGTGCAATGCACTTTCCCACGGGCGTGCCATGTGTTGGCCGGTCAGAAAAGGCAAATGGGAAAGCAAGGTCGGATCGGATAAATATAGAAATAGGAATAGAATTATTAGGAGGGACGGATCCGGTAGTTGTAACCGATCCGGATCCGAACCGATTCGGTTTCGGTTAACGGTTGCCTACCGAGCACCGATTGTAATCTGGCCGGATGCCTATAAAAGGATCCGATGTTTTGTAATGAAGGGCGAAGAATTAATATAGTTTTGCTTATGCTGATTAATCTTGTCTTCGTCTGTGCTTAAGTGTAATTATCATACGCGTGTATTAACATCCTATCCCTACCACCCCTTTGGAGAAGTGTCGGATAGACACCTGTGTTGAGGCTAGTCCAGCCATACATACAACAAACACCAACATATTCACACTCACAAAGTAACTAACAGTCTCACAAAACAACATAATGAACATGAAATATTTTCCATCATAAAAACATGAACATAATTATCTTGTCGAAACATCATAGAGTTCCATTACATAATGTGGATCAAGCAACAACCAATCTGAGGTTTTACTTGTCCAAATAGATCATAGTAAAACTTCATAAAACCCTAGGAAAATCGCTAACAATCATATCCCACTAATAAGTATTTCGCTCCAATTCAAGAGCACCTTGACCGAGTAGCTGGTCTTTTCCCCGATCATGGCTCCTTCTTCAGCCTTTTTCTAGCCGGTTGCCCATTTAGCCTTGCTTCTTTGACCCATTGCACAAGTGTGTCCTCCTCCACAACCTTTCCATCATCTCAGCAGCGGCTTGCAGGTCAGCCGCGTCTTGCACTAGCATTTCCAGTACAGTGGGATATGTTTGGACATTATCAGTAGTTGGGCTCAGTGGGGTGGAATCAAGGTTTTGGGATTCGAAGAAATGTTGCATCAAGTGTTCAAAAACACTATTGTTGTGAACCTCAGATTTACATGCTTTTTCCAATATTTCATGGCTTTTCACAGCGTTGCCTAATTCATTACCATCTTCCAAAAGAATAGGGTGGAGCTTATCTAAAGGAGATGTGATAGCAGGACTCTTACTTTCAGCCATGTTGGCAACTATCTCCTTATCGGTTGCAGCGTCATCAACACCAGACAGCTCATGCGCCCTCCTGAATCCACAAGATTCTACAACAACATGGTCACTAATTAGCTACATCTGAGCTAACTAGCTATTCTTCTAGACTACGACAATAGCTAATTAGCTACTTCGTTTAGGTATGGTACTAGCTAATTAGCTACTCAACTAAAGTATGGTACTAGCTAATTATCCACTATAACTAAAGTATGGTACTAGCTAATTAGCTACTACTTAGCTAATTAGTTATTGTACTAATTTATGGTAGTAGCTAATTAGCTACCACTTAGCTAATTAGCTATTGTACTAAACTATGATAGTAGCTAATTAGCTACTCAGCTAAAGTATGGTGGTCGCTAACTAGCTACCATTTAGCTAATTAGCTATTGTACTAAAGTATGGTACTAGCTAATTAGCTCCCACTTATCTAATTAGCTATTGTACTAAACTATGGTAGTACCTAATTAGCTAACCGGGAGCTAATTAGCTACTCAACTAACGTATGGTAGTAGCTAATTCGCTACCACTTAGCTAATTAGTTGTTGTACTAAACTATCGTTGTAGCGAATTCGCTACCACTTACATAATTAACTACTCTGCTAAAGTATGGTAGTAGCTAATTAGCTAAGTGGTAGCTAAATAGCTATTGTACTAAACTATGTTAGTAGCTAATTATCTACGACTTAGCTAATTAGCTACTGTACTAAACTATGGTAGTACCTAATTAGCTACCATTTAGCTAATTAGCTATTGTATTAAACTATGGTAGTTGTTAGTTAGCTAAGTGGTAGCTAATTAGCTACTTAGCTAATGTATGCTTAGATAATTAGCTACTGTACTAAACTATAGTAGTAGCTTATTAGCTACCACTTAGCTAATTAGCTACTGTACTAAACTATGGTAGTAGCTAATTAGCTACCACTTAGTTAATTAGCTACTGTACTAAACTATAGTAGTAGCTAATTAGCTATTGTATTAAAACTATGGTAATAACTTATTAGCTACCACTTAGCTAATTAGCTACTCAACTAACGTATGGTAGTAGCTAATTAGATAATGTACTAAACTATGGTAGTAGCTAATTAGCTTCCACTTAGCTAATTAGCTACTCAACTAAAGTATGGTAGTAGCTAATTAGCTACTGTACTAAACTATGATAGTAGCTAATTAGCTAATGTACTAAACTATGGTAGTAGCTAATTAGCTACTGTACTAAACTATGATAGTAGCTAATTAGCTAATGTACTAAACTATGGTAGTAGCTAATTAGCTACTGTACTAAACTATGGTAGTAGCTAATTAGCTAATGTACTAAACTATGGTAGTAGCTAATTAGCTACTAAGCTAAAGTATTGTAGTAGCTAATTAGCTAACTGGTAGCTCCACTTAGCTAATTAGTTGATCAACTAAACTGTGGTAGTAGATAATTAGCTACTATATTCAACTACGGTAGTAGCTAATTAGCTACTTAGTTACTCCACTAAACTATGGTAGTAGTTAATTAGCTACCACTTAGCTAATTAGCTACTGTACTAAACTATGGTAGTGGCTAATTGGCTACCACTTAGCGAATTAGCTACTCAACTAAAGTATGGTAGTAGCTAATTAGCTACCACTTAACTAATTAACTACATGTTAGGTAATTAGATACTACACTACAACCATAACAGCTAAATAGTTTCCACACTTTATACAGCTTACCTAATTAGCAAAGATGGAACAAACTAGCTACACTATGGTCACAAGCAACAACTTTACTTGTGTGTTTTCTCCACTCATCTAGGAGAGTTGAATTACAATCCCCCAAACAGAATGCAACAATGCGACATGCATATTGAAAACAAACGATATGGTATGTGTGCTAGCATGGTTGTAGGTGAACCAACAGAGTAGCAGATTTGTCCTCTACACGTAACCCACAAGCAATGCAATGTGTTTGAACAGTCAATATATTGTTTCCTGGTTCTCCTTCATTTGGTAAGGGAGCAAGAATGTTCAGGTTCAATTCTTGTCTGCTCCTTACCATCCCCTCCACAAAATGTAGCTACTTCTTAAGGCAACTAACTACCTGTTGTTGATGGGAGTATTGTTCCTTTAATGAAGTTGAGAAATTTACCGATTAATTATTTCTTAATGAGGAAGATACAAGAACAAGAAACAAGAATCATTAACTTACTTGTAGCTTTTCCAAATTGTAATCAGTGACGGTATTTACATCTAGAAGGTCCAGGTTCTTGGAAAGAACCTGGATCTCTGTCTGCAGTTGAATTTTCCGTTGGGGATCCAGCGACCCCTCAATTTCAAGTTCATGTTGAGCAACCTATTCCAGATAATGCCTCAGTAGCACATTTTCATGTACAAGTTATTTATAACATATTACATACTAGAAAAACAATAGGGACCTGAATCTTATTTCTTATTGTTGTAACTACCAAAGTGACTTTGCTCTCCATCACAACAGCCAATGTTGCTTTCTCTAAATCAGTCTTAAAAAACTCCAATGTCTCACCTTTATCATCGACATTGGCTTTCATTGTGTGTCGGTATGGCGTATACTTGCGGGTTTGTTGGGAGTCGGCAGTTGCATCATCAACTGCCATGCTCCAAAATTTTGCCATTTTTTGTTGCAAGCTCCCCATCTTCCAACATCTTTCTACCGATGCCTCACCATAAATTGCCCAAGCTACCCTGTACATTTCAGGGTCACGAGATTCCTTCGCTGTTTTGCAATACTCGTATGCAAAAGCTCTGGCAAATGGAATGGACAACTCGTTGTTGACCGGGATGTCTTGATGTACTTTCTGGTGCAATCTCATGTAGTCATCGTACATGTCTGGTCGTACATGCTTGAGCTTGACCTTGCCTTTCACTCTAGGCACTTTATATATTGACATCCACTCTATATCACTAATCAATCTATCTGTTAGAACAATAGGGTCAATACCCTTGAGCGACAAACCATATATGTTGTGAAAGTCCTCCTTTGTCTTGCAAAATTTTGCAAAGTTCAGCAAAATTACAACACTTTGAGACAGTAATCAGTTCTTTTCAACATGTATTAGAAATCAACCACTTAAAAAATCAGAAACCCTAATCAAAATTTGTCTTCAAAATTGGTGCAAAATTACAACACATTGTGACAGTAATCAGAAATTTGTAATTAGAAATTTGTAACCAGAAACTTGTAATCTGAAATTTGTCATCAGAAACCCTAAACCACTGAAGGGAAACACAAACCATAATCATCACTAAAGGCAGAAATCAACAGTACTACGAAATTTTGTCAATCAGAAACACACATGTTGCTACACCCCGATCTTCAAGACATCCTTGTTTGGGATTCCAACAACTTCGCCCTATTCAATTTTTGGGAAAGATGAATAGGCACCAAAGTTACAAACAGTTATCAGAAAGGAAAAAAAATGTTTTTTTAATATGTAACTGATACATACCTGCATGAGGATCGACTTGCTCGTGTGTTGTAGCTCTGAAGGTGCAATGTCGATCTCAGATTTTTTGTGCTGCTGAGGGGGCTTCGTTTGTGTTCATGCTCAGAGTACTCCATCTGTTTGGAGTTTGAACTCGAACTCAGGATTATCAAGATTTTGATGACATTCAAGTCGACCTTAGATGATGGCACTATTCCCCATGTTCCACTACGTTAGAAACCAAAGTTCAAATATTTGAGTATTCTCATAAATAAAATGACATGTATTTAACTAATAAAACATAAAATTTCGTAAACCATCCTTATGATTTTCCCACAAAAAACTAGCTAAACAAATAGTTAATTAGCTATGGCCATTTTAGTAGCTAATTAGCTATAATGGTATTTCCACTCGCATGCGTTTACCCAGTAGGGTTCGTGGGAACGTCTAGATGTGCATTCATCGTCCACCGAGGATCACAACCCGTATTGGCGAACAATGGGGAATATCCTATAGAAGAATGGGTTGCGTTGTTGTAAGCAAATTCCGCCAAGTGCAAAAAATCAACCCAATCATCTTGTTAATAGTTGATGAAACAACGAAATATTGCTCCAACGTCTAGTTGGTACACTCAGTTTGGCCATTTGTTTCGGGATGATATCCCGAAGAAAGCTTAACTGAAATGTGAAGAAGTTTGAACATGTGCTTCCAAAAGTTTGAGATAAATTGTGGATCACAATCACTAATAATATCATCTAGCAGACCATGATGCTTAAATACCTCTTGCATAACGAGATCGGCTGCCTCTTGACTAGTAATCAACTTCGTACATGGCAAGAAATGTGCCATTTTGGTAAATCGATCAACCACAGTGAGAATTGCATCAAAACCTTTTGAAACTGGGAGATCAGTAATGTAATCCAAGGATATAGACTTCCAAGGATTTTCCGGAATGGGAAGTGGTTGTAGTAAGCCATGCGATCAATGACGAGGACTCTTTGATCGACAACATATATCACAGCTAATACTCCTCAACAAAATGATGAAGGCGAGGCCACCAATAGCGTTGAGAAATTAATTCTAGAATCTTGCGAACTCCAAAATGACCAACCATTGGTGAGTCATGGCAATGTTGTAAAACTTGTAGTCGTACGATCTGGGACGATATGATCCAAAACATCCTTGGCGAAATCATCAGTGGCCATATGATCTCGAATGGAATCAAGAAGAATGGAATCTTCAAGAATTGTTATGGCATTAACTACCATTAATCGTAAGCAATTAGGACCCAAAAGGATTTGTTTTTGATGCTCAAATGCAGGTTCCCCTAGAAGAAGTTCCATATAAGAGAGCCAAGAAAGAGCATCTGCTTTGCCTTGCTGCATCCTAGGGCGATATATGATGATAAAGTCGAAGTGAGTCAAAACTTGCACCCACCAGGCTTGTCGCCGACTCAAGACTCGAGCATTTTGGAAATAAGTCAGGTTCTTATGATCATTGTAGACAATGATCTTCTGAGAAGAACCTTCTAGAAAATGTCACCATTGTTGAAACAAATCCACAATTGCAAGAAGCTCTTTGTCATGGATCTCATAGTTGCTCTCTGCAGCTTCAAACTTTCGTGAATGAAAGGTGACAGGGTGTAGTTGTCCATCATCTCCAGTCTGTGAGAGGACACTCCCTAGTGCAAAATCGGAAGCATCGGCTTCGAGGATGAAGCGTTTTGTTGGGTCAACATGTGCTAAGATAGGTGCCATTGTAAATGCTCGTTTTAAGCTTTCGAATGTCTCGACTGCATTTGAACTCCATATAAATGGCTGTTTTTTATGTGTGAGTTGAGTAAGTAGAAGCACAACCTTGGAATAATCTTTAATTCATTTTTCGATACAAATTTGCAAACACAAGAAAACATTGCACATCACGTACTGAAAGGGGCATTTGCCACTCTTAAATTTCCTGTACCTTCATGGGGTCCATAGCAATACCATCTGATGATACAACATACCCTAGAAATTCCACTTGATTCTGGCCAAAACTACACTTTTCTAATTTTGCGTAGAGACCATATTCTCGGAGTTGGCGCAGTACCTGATGAACATGTTCATCATGCTCCTCTTGGGTCTTCGAGTAGATTAAAATATCATCTAGGTAAATTATAGTGAAGGTATCAAGAAAATCTCGAAAAATATCATTTGCCATATGTTGGGAAACAACAGGTGCATTCATGAGACCGAATGGCATCACAATATACTCAAAATGTCCATAGCGAGTGTGAAAAGTTGTCTTCCACTCATCCCCCAAGCGAATCCTAACTAGATTATATGCTCCGCGAAGGTCCAACTTTGTGAAATATTTTGCACCACTGAGACGTTCCAAAAGATTCGGGATTAACAGTAGAGCATATCTATTCCGGATGTCACTTTGTTTAGCCCTCGATAATCCACGACCAACCGAAGAGTCTCTTTCTTCTTCTTAACGAAGAAGATAGGTGCACTAGTAGGGGATCTAGAATGAATCCGTTTGCCAGATTCTCATCAATATATTCCTGCAAAGTCTCTAGCTCTACAGGGGAGAGATTATAAATTGGGCCCCATGGAGGTTCTTTCCCTGGTTGTAAGTCAATAGGGCAGTCGTATGGCCAATGCTCCGGCAATGTATTGGCGTTCACCTTATCAAAGACATTTGGCATCTCCTTGTATTTCTTTGGTAGTTTAATGTCCGCTTCACGTGAAGTGGATGATGGAGTTGCTACTATTGCAAAGACAAACATGGCCTCATTCCCTCTTTCCTCCCGCAATTGTCGTAAAGAGATGGTTGATAACTCTGGGGATCTATTATCACATGTAGGAGAGAGGGATGCAAGGTTATTGCTTTTTTCCCGGGTCTCCTCAATTGTTCTTTTCATCCAATCAATCTTCGGGTTATGGAGTTCAAACCAAGGGAGACCTAGAACTATTGGGTGTTCCAGACTACGAATAATGTTGAAAGAGATTATGCTTGTCAAATCGCCAAGAACTATCCTCATTGGCTTAGACTCCTCGGCTATATCTCCTGATGCTATGGGACGTCCATCAATGACTCTTACGGCTCCCCTACGGCTACTGGGCTAGGAAGCTTATTCAAGAGGATGTTTTGTGACAAGGCAAAATTCATGATCCATGAAACAAGAGTTGGCTCCAGAATCTAGGAGGGCAGAGGCTAGGACTCGATGACATGTAAATGTGGTAAGCTCGACTTGTGCTGAAAAAACTCTACTCACTTGATTTGATGAAATGGAACCACGACTAGGAACTATACATAGCTAGGATGGTCTAGCCAAATGGCTCCTATTTTGGTCGGACTTACTCGTTTAACACATCCTCTAATTGGCTCAAGACATTGAATCTATTCTCATGGCATGGACTATGAGGCTTACTTATGTTATTAGAAGAAACAATGGAACTCGATGTAAGGTTTTCATGGGCACTTACTTGGTATACTTGACGCCTAGGTTTATGTGGACAATTTACAACTATATGTCCTGGACCGCCACAATACAGGTAGAGGCGATGTGCTTGACGTCGTTGCTTCTCAGCATCTGATAACGGCCCATGACATTGTGTTGACCTCCGTAACCGACCCGCAATCGTTCCTCATTGCGGAGATGGCCTCTACCTTTGCCGGAGACGGTTTCCTACCGTAAGGCCCGCATAGGGGTCCGACCACCAAGATCTCTGACTGCCTGAACGCCGATTTTTCTCCGGAGAAGGTGAGTTGTGCACTCTCGAGCTTCTGCAGCACCCTCTCGCTGTCGTTGATGTGGTTCACGATGAACCTCCGGCATCTGTCTGGCCCGACAGTCTCGTCCGCATCTTCCACTGGACGCCCCTTTATCGGGATGTCATCCAAGAATGGCATGGTGCTGTCCGGGATGCAGTCCCTCAGCACCTTGTTCATTGCGTTCACCATATGCGCCACCGAATTCGTCCCGCCTTGTGGTAGGGTACACATCCGTACTAGGCCGAGAGGAGTTCGCATCGTCGTGATATCCTTGCTCTCCACGGCTAGCTGGAACTGGTCGTACCCCGAGTATAACTCACCGACCGAATAGATCGACCTTCCAGCGAAGGCCTCCGCGAACTTGTCTATGGTCGGTCCGATTCCTGCATTACGGATGGTCACCCTGTTGACCGGTTGCAGGTCTTGAATGAAGCGCAACGTGTTGTTCTTCTTCGGCACCGTAAACCACTCACCCGATCTCCTCCGGCGAGAACGCGAAGCCTTTCCCATGCCTTCCGAGCATTCTCCGAAAACTGTCCTCCTCTGCCGGTAGTAGAAAGCCACCCCCACCGACCTTGAGCTCCCATAGCATTATGTCAGTGAACAAGTGCCCTATGCCAACCGGATTCCGTAAACTTGGGTCCGACGCGACCCCTTTTATCCGCTCCTCGCTGCCCTCCGGCAAGGGTGCCATGACTGGCCTCACCTTCCGGTCCACAATCTTGTCCTTTGTATCCACGCGGGCCGTCCGATCCGACCCGATCCTTTCCCCGAAGTCCGCGATGACTTGGTACATTCCCATCACACTAACCGGAACGGTCCGGTCTTCTCTAAGGTCTTCACCGATCACCTTTCGCAACTCGCCCAAGGTGTCGTCAAAAGAGACCGCCTCCATGACGCCACTGATTTCTTCGTCGGGGGAGAGGACTCCACATCCCCTGAGCCGCTCCTCCACTCGCTTCCTCTCCCGGCCGCTGACGCCGGCTAAACTACAACCTCCGTTTTCGGAGAACCAAAACTTCCTACCTACTGTACATGTGTGGGGTTCTTCCGGTACGTCCGGACTACCGCGGCCCCACGCCTTGATAGCCCTCTCTAAAAATCCCCTCGGTGTTCGCCGCCGAGGGTCTCGCGATTCCTCTCATGGTTCGGACGTATGATCATGAATTGGACGGAATGCCGACCGTCTTGGCTCTTGACGCACGCGTACGCCGAACCATTGTCCAGCACTTTCGTCTCCATGCGTGCTGCCGTAATGTACGGTTCGCCGAGAATCACCGGGTGCGAGGATGTTTCCTGCACGAAGAAATGTTGATCTATCTCGATGTCACCGATCTTTACGCGTACATTCGGGCACGCACCATACAGCTCCTCCGTAGCACGTGTCGCCGCGTGTATCTTCCACCCATGCTTGGTGTTGATAGGCCATTTACCCTTCTTGTAGAAATCCATGGACATCAAGTTGATTTCGGATCCATGGTCTACCAAGGCCACCACCGGTTCCGGAACGTCGCCGATCCGCACAGGGGTTTCCGTAGTTGCCCTGGCCCAATGCGGCTTCGTGTAGTGGCTTTCTGCCAACTCGTCTTCTAGCGCCGTGTCTTCTAAGCGCGTAGTCCGCACCTCCACCGGCTTCTCCGGTTCTGGCTCCGTCGAGAGCCTCTTCCACTTCACCAAGTCTACGATGGAGTCGTGGAACTCCCTCTTGGCGATTCCCAACACCTCCTGCAACGACAATTCCACTTTACTGTCGAGGATCCACTCTTCAAGGACCTTTCGTAGGTCCATTGCTCTCTCGATTTCGGTGCTCAACCGAAACCCCGCCTGCTTCTTCCCATCCGGTGCGCCTGGGTTGTCGGCACCGGTCGGTTTCGGTCCGAACCGGGTCTCGTACCTCTGCGGGGGACCGACCCCTCTTGCCTTTCCTACCCATTTGTCTTCCACCAGAACCTCGTAGTTCTGGCAAGCGGTTTCTACGAAGCCCGTTTTCTCTTTGACCGGATCGTCCCATCCGGTGACCTCCTAGACCCGCTGTTCCTCGCGGTCCGCCTTTTCCTTCTTCAGCCGAACTCCGGAGAGGCCTTCTAGCACTAGCGGCCAGAATCCGGAGTCCTTCGCCTTCTGGGTCTCATCACCCCAGACCCGAATTCCCACCGACACTGAGTAGTTAACGACTTCTATATGCCGTGCCGCGGCCTCTTCCATCAACCTCTTCATTCCGCCCCGCCCCGTATTCAATTCTAGGGTTGTCCGGGTCTCGCTCGCGTGCACCCGCCTGTTCCAGAGGTACACCACGTTGGTCCTGAGTGCATCGGCGAAATCCGCGCAATCCTTCTGAATGTGACCGACCGCGTCACACCACATGCACCGCTGCCCAGCCGGCGGCCTCCGATCGCGAGGTTGTTCGCCGTTGTCTCTCCGGGCCTGTGCGATCTGCAGGTCGCACACCATCTGTGTCAGCTCCTCCAGAGCCACTCCTCCGGATGGGCCTTTGACCACGTCGTTCGATGCCGACCCCGAATCCAACCAAATTCGGGTTTCTTCCTTCCTACCGGCTGGCACCGATACCGGCTCCTCGAGCCTCCTCGCCGGGACCGGTCTTGACTCCGACAAGCTTTCGTCGCTCCACTCGCGCCGTTTGTCGAAACGGTTGCAAACCCGTTTTACCACGGCACAGTCTATAGTGAGCCCTTCGTCCGTCTCCAATAGGGGACCCACCTTTTACCTTTTCCCTGTCGAGCGAGCGCGTCCGCCGACTTGACAAACAGTGCTACTCGACTCGTTTCGAGCACGGTCTGGTCTAGTGTTGATAGCCGCGCGAATCATTTTTCAAACTCCTGGAGGAGCGCTGACGTGTTCCTCCCTTTTTCGGGGCTTTCCACCCACGCCATGAAGTCCCGCCTCGACAGCCGAAGCGAGTCATTAAACCCGTACTTCTCGAGGAGCTGCAGCTCGAACTCCTCCCAAGTCTGGCATCTGGCCAGCACCTCGAGCACCTCCGCGTGGATGCTCAGTGTCACCACCCGAGGGAATCCGGACAGCCGCTTGTCCACCGGGATATCCCTCATGATCATTTTGGCCCGGTAAGCCTCTAGATAACTTGTGGGATTCTTCCCACCGAATCGGCCTATGCTGCCGACGATCGATTCAATGGCTTTGTCGAGGGTACCCGTCCCCTCGCGAGCACTCACCAGCCGTTCGACGACTACTGCCATTGCCTCTGCTAGCTCCGATCCCCTCATCTTCCGGCTCCTTTGCCAACTGTTCACATCGGGTTCACCAAATATTTCATGAAGTTTCGCGTTCGCGTGTAGGAAGAGGCTGGACCACGGGGGTCTTGGACCAAGGAGAGAGTGAGAGAGAGAGAGAGTTGCAGATACACAGACAGAAATAAGAGCAAGAAACAGGAATCCGATTACTATAAACAGTAGCTTACAACTCGAACAATTAGAACCGACAAACCGGTAATGGACCTGACACAGTGTCGTGAAGAATGTGCTTCACGATATAAAAATGAGCTTAAATGTTGTATTTAATAATATTTGAGAGACTTGAACCCACATCCTTATAAACGATGTACAATGTACATACCACTAGGCTAGGCTATTCATTTGTAGAAACATGTAATAAATGTGCTTCATGATATAAGAATGAAGCTATATATTGTATTAAGTAAAATTGAGGGACTTGAACCCTCAACCTTGTATACCAAGCACCAAGCATACACCACTAAGCTAGGTTAGTTATTTTAGAATGCATTTTCATCATTATACTTATCCCATATCTATTTTCATACATAGCCATCATTCATCACATGCAATGCATGTGTGCCAAATGGCGATCATGCATTACATGTAACTCATGCATTGCATGCATGCCATGCTCCCATACATTACCATATGCATGGCAACACTTATATAAAGAGGGGCAAGGAAAACAAGAGGGGGGAATCAAGAGAAAGTTAGAGAAATAAGATAATAAAAAAAACAAACAAGTTAGCTTGTTGGTGAAGAGGCTTGTGTTTCCAAGTTGGAGTCAAGAGTTCGAATCAAGGGTCGATAGAGAAAGGGTTCATCTTGCTACCAAACATTATAAAGTTGGTAAAATCTTGTATTCGCAATACACATCATGTTCATATCATATACTTTTTTGTCTTAAATCATACTTTGTCTCTATCTTGCGTCTTGAATCATACATTGCCTCTATCTTTTATCTATACTAGTCTCTCTCTCACACATATTACTTTAAACTATTATTCTTCATATCCTTTATCTTCCTAACATTTGCGCGCAAGCCTTATAAAAGTTCCTTCAACTCCCCTTAACCTTAGTCCCTGCGACTTCGCCGCACGAACCACAACTACCTAGACAACAGGGTGCTACTCACGCAGACAGACAACAACCACTCGACTCGAAGAAACCAAAAAAAAGGGGGGGGGGGGGGGGAAGAGCCTCTACTGGAAGCACACGGGTTGTCCACGAAGCAGTGGTAGCGAACTCCCGGCACCCACAGAGAACGACGATCGGAGGAGAGAGAGCTCGGCACTCGGTTCTGCAACAACACTTCGTCCTCGCCAACGCGCAATCCCTTTTCTTCCTTCTCTCCCTCCTTAAATAGTTTATTCCCTGTCCCTTTCGACAGAGATACGCACAAATCCCCTAATAAATGTGTACTACCTAGTATTTACATCAGCCGACCTAATTCTGAATCATGTACAAAATATCAATTCTCGCATCCACCCATGTAAGAGCCGGTTCATGCGCATTTTTCTCCGATTCCGCCTATGGACGGTTTTCTTCATGACAACGTATGCTTGGGGCTGTTATAAGCAAACTGTCCTCAATAATTTGATTTACTCGTTCTGTTTGTCCATCAGATTGAAGATGATCCATGGAGCTCATGCTCAACGTAGTTTCTAACTTCTTAAAGACTTGCGTCCAGAGGTCACTAGTAAATTTTGGATCTCGATCACTCACGATATCCATCGGTAACCCATAAAAACGAAATAACTCGTCCACGAATTGGTAAGCCAATTCAGGAGTTGTTACCGTGGTTTTAGTAGCAATAAATCTGGCCAGTTTAGTTAGTCTATCAACCATAACCCAGATGGCATCATGGCCTTTTTGGGTGTGAGGAAGGCTAACAATAAAATCCATGGATATACTTTCCCACTTATTGTTGGGAATGTCCAAGGGATGTAAAAGTCATGCGGCTTTAAGTCACTCGGCTTTGTTAACCTGACATTGGTGACATTTAGTCACATAGCTATATGTCTGTCAGGATGCATCTTAGGCCAATAAAATTGAGTGGAGATGAGAACGAGTGTACGATGTATTCCAGGGTGCCCTACTGATGGTGCATCATGGCATTAAAAAAGAATTCCCTTTTGACCTCGGGTAAATCTGGAACACAAATCTTCCCATTACGGTAGAGCAGACCGTTAGCAATGTGGAAGTATTTCCTTCGAGGATGTGGTGATGTCTGTTCCAAACTCAACTCTTGCGCAGTATTTTGCAAAATAACTGTCATCAGGATACTTTCCTCGAAGGTGATCATAAAGATCTGATCTTATTTCAATGAAGCTAAGCATGTTAACTTCATGGATGCGACTTAGTGCATCAACGACAGTATTCATGGAACCTTTACGATATCGTATCGAAAAATCAAAGTCCTGGATGAAATCAACCCATCGTGCCTTACGACCTTTAAGCTCTAGTTGGTCACAAAAATATTTCAAGGACTTGTGGTCCATAGTTACCACAAAGCAATTTCCATAAAGATAATGACGCCATGTTTTGAGCACATGTATAACTGCAAATAATTCCTTTTCTTGAACGATATACCGACATTGAGCAGAATCAAGTTTCTTACTCTCAAATGCTATTGGTTTACCATCTTGATATAAGACAACACCTACAACATAATCACTTGCATCGGTTTCAACCTCAAAAGGTTTTGAAGGATCGAGTAAAAGAAGTGAAGGAGCCTTGGAAACCAGGTCCTTGAGTTCCCTAAAGTCGAGGTCTAGTGTAGCATTCCACACAATAGGTTTTGTAGACTTACGTGTTTGACCTTTTAGAAGATCAATAAATGGCCTCGTCAATTGGGAGTAATTACGAAGGGATTTTCGCAAACACCCGACAAAACCAAGGAATGATCGAACTTCTTGAATATTCTGAAAAGTGGGCAAAAGCTTGATTTTCTCGATTCGAGAAGGATCAATTTCAACTCCTCGTTCGGTTATGAGATGTCCAAGATAAGCAATTGATTTCTTGAAGAACTCACATTTTGAGATCTTCGCGTAAAACTGTTTGTCACGCAATGTTTGTAAAAAAAAGCGGATATGTTTAGCATGTTCTTCTAATGTACGGCTATAAACGAAAATATCATCCAAGAAAATAATGACAAAGTTTCCAAGTTGTTCTCGAAAAATGTCATTCATTTCTTGTTGACATGTAGCCGGAGCATTGATCAAACCAAAAGGCATAACCAAAAACTCCTAATGGCCATAGCGCGTACAAAATGCCGTTTTAGGAACATCCTCCTCACTTATACATATTTGATGGTAGCTAGTACAGAGATCAAGTTTCGTAAAATACCGAGCTCCCTGGAGACGGTCAATTAGATCGTCAGCCTGGGGCAATGGATACGAATTCCTGATCGTCACTTTATTCAAGCGTCGGTAATTAATACACATACGCCATGCGCCCTCTTTCCTTTTAACCAAGAGAACTGGTGGCCCCCATGGAGATTTGCTATAACGTATATAACCCATTCGTAAATAGTCCTTGTGTTGCTTAGCTACCTCATCTGCTTTAGATCGACTTAAGCGATAAGGAGGTACACTTATTGGTGAAACGCCAGGTACAATATCTATACGATGGTCTATATTACGTTTAGGAGGTAAACCATCTGGTAGTTCACTCGGAAAAACATCACGAAAATCATTAGCACCGACCAGGGACGCAACATGCAGTTGCAGATTTTTTGAGCAGACTCGAGAATGGAGAAACAGTACTGAAAGATGACGACGATTTTCCGGACGCCGACATCCTGCGGGTAGCAACACTAGCAGAAAGAACGGAATCAACTTTTCTGGATTGGTGGCTTATGGAATTGACATATTTTTTGTCTACGGGACTGCCTCCACCTCAATTACGCATGGATGAGAACAAAAGTGTTACGGGCATGACCATATAATATCCCGTGGTAAGAATTTACCGTAGTATTCTATACACGTGGATAAGTGTGAGGGTTAAATGAGAGTGTAAAGAAGGGGAGGATTACTTTTAATCCTCGGGATTGAGACAACCCATTAGGTCAAGTGTGAACTTGCCTGGGGGCCTTGGGTATCGCTATAAATAAGAGGCCTAGCTACCCTCATTTGATGATCTTTTGACTACATCGAGACTCTGCTCGTGTGGTGGGTCAACTCTTGTAGCGAGCGCGCCAGCACCAGGTACGACTCGACGCCACGGCGGTGGTATGGGGGTATGGGACGCCGATCGAGGCTCGAGTCCGTCTCGATCCCTTCGCTCGGGGGTGGTCGGGTGGATCGGCACCCTTCTTTCTCTTTCTCCTTTCTATCTATCTTTTCATTATCCTTATCTTAAGCTTACATTAGTACTATGATCTATAATATTTGGTATCAGATTTTATGTACTAATGTTTCTTTGTTTTTCATTTGTCTTTTGATTGATGCTGATCGATCGTTGTGCGGTTGGCCTTGATCCAGACAACGATCAACAAAGAACTTCGGTAACTCTTTCTAGAATTTTTCTTTCTATTCTCTCTTCTCCCATCTAATCATGTGTTTAGTTTATATGTAATTTTTTTCATTAAGTCAATGATGTTGTAGTGGTCTTTAATTGATTATCTAAAACGTTTACATATGTGCACGAGGTCAATACCTCGTTTGACATATTAATAATATGTGATGAGTGTCGTATGCGTACGAGGTTAATACCTCAATTACGTATTACGTTCACGAACATATGTTACGTTTGCGTATGAGTTTAATACCTTAATTTGTTGTAAACGATATGCGTTTGGTCTCGTATGCGTAAGAGGTCAATACCTCCATTGCGTATTACGATGATCTCTTATTTGTGGATGTTTCGTGTGCGTAGAGGTATATACCTCGATTACGTATCTCGATCACATCATTTGTGGCTATTTACTATAACGATATGTTGAATATAGGCATATGTGGTCACATATATACGTATTTGATCGTATATATGTGATAAGTAAACATATGTGTATATTCGTTATTACGTGATTATATCGAAAGTTGTCATGATCGGGAAAAGGATGTTGGTGGCCGTCCTCACATTTTTGTGAGAATGGCGTTGTCACCATCCCTTTTTCAACATTTTTTTTATTGTTGATAACCCCGTTGATGACCTCGATTTCGTTACGTAAAGAAACGCAATAGCCATAATGATGTTGAGTACGTAGGGCTTGACCCACTTCAAGTGAGGTCGCTCCAATGACGCACGTATCCAACATCCCTCCCTCGTTACATGGATACGATGCCACCATGAGCTCGTTCTTACGAGAGGCATTCGTAATGACGTGACCATGTGATGGCCCACATGAGCCTACTACGAAACGAGGGCTCATTTGGCTTGACCATTAGGTTGCACTTTGGCGTATGCCATCGTAATTACGAGACTTGAGGTTAGGTAACGTACCAACATAGTTTTGGTAAATGAGGGCGAAATAAGGACCCTTGACATATATGTTCTTTTAAAAAAACATATATGATCAATTGCCTCGCATATCTCTTATACGCATCAAACATTAAGCATTCGAGAAGACCAACTTACTTGGTTGGCTCAAGTGTTTAATGTATTTGTTCTCGAGGTCTCGAGTTCAAATATGACCAAGACCATACAACATCCTTGATACATATGACTATAACACATGTTTAGACTTAAGGTCTAAGTGCACCTCGGGGTCCTCGTAATAGGACTTAAAGAGCCGAAACCACATATGTGGGCACCGAAACATAGTTTACTGTTAACATTTTTTTCGTGTATAAACTATTCATGACGCGAACATACATGGTTGAGCCTCGGGGAGCCACCATGAAAAAATCGATATAGAGATCAGGGAAAGACATTTATTTGTCACCCCCATGGTTTTTAAAACACCTTTGTGTTACCATAGTAACCTGATCTCGAACCTCATCTCATACGTCTAGAGGGGTATTGACGTGAGATAATGATATCGATTAATGCTCGCCCATGATATGTTTACATCACGACATGATGTTATGACTATATCTCTGACCTTATCCTATTTCTTTTCCAGAAATAATCTTTAATGGCTCAAATTAACGACCCGATGTCATCCGCTCAAGCGGAAGGAACTCAAGGGAATCCTCCTGGACAAATGTCCACTGAGATGTATTTGGCACAAATAACCCAATTCCTTAGTTTCACCGCTCAACAGATGACCGAACTTCGGCAATCTCAGAGTGCTCTTGAGGCACGTGTCATTAGTCTACAACGTGAGACTAATAGACCTGATGAGCGACAAGGTGAACCATCATTTGTCGTTAAGCCATTTACGGGAGACAAAAAGGAAAGAACCGAAGAAGCAATCTGCACATGGCTGGGACGATGGGAGTCTCATTTTGAGCTCTATCCCACGCCAGATAGTACGAAGATTGCATATGTCGGCCGAGAACTCGGGGGTAAGGCCGCCGCCTGGTGGCGTGGCCTCCGTACTATGGGGAAATTGCCCGATACCTGGACAGATTTTGTCACGGTTTTTAAGGGCCAATTTCTACAACCTCCCTCTCGAACCGAGGCAGCACAAGCTTTAATGAACCTCTCTAGCAGGAAATTTTCCTCGCTAGAAGACTATGTTCACCATGCTAGAACCCAAATCCAAAAATCGGGTCTAGAAGGGGACAATTGGTTGATAGCTTGTTTTGTCAATGGCATCCCCAATTCGGACTATCACTGGATAGTGCACGATAAGGATCCAAAATCCTTCGAAGAGGCCGTTGAAATAGTTCTTCGCTATCAACGCACTTCGAAGAAGGACCATAACAAACCCAACGAAGCGCCCGGGACTAAGCAGTCGCAATTTGTTGGGAAACGCAAGACACCCAACGAATTCCTGGATCGCGATTGTAAGCGACAACATCCTTTTTGTGTATTCTGCAAAAAGAAGGGTCATACAAAAGATCAATGTCGAAAGCTCCAACGGAAAGAGCACGACAACAAAGCTAAAGCTGCAGACCATAAAGGTCAGATTCCTAATGTCCTTCAGGTCTATACACATCATTTAAGTAATTGTCAATGTTCTTTCCCTCACTATGTATTGGGTCCCAATGATTTACTACGTGCAAACGGGTATATCAATGGATCTCCCGTACAATTTTTATTTGATTCGGGAAGCTCACACAATTTTGTGAATGATCGTTTGGTTCAGATATGGGGAATCCAACCCACCGTAAGTGATCACACCTACACGGTGCACTTGGCTGATGGAAGAGTACAATACATCAACGGGGCGATTCATTCATTAGGAATTTCTATTGATACTTATATAGAGGAAGTAGACTTCCATGTAATGAATCTTTGTACCACCGATGTAATACTGGGTTATCCCTGGTTTTATAATAAAAACTCTTCTTTATTCATTGATTGGGTTCGTCATTCCATTTCTTTTGTATTGAATGATTGTACGCATTTTATTCAATGTGTAAAAAAACAATCCCTCTCGATTGTTTCCTCGTGTCCATCAATATCCGAGTTGTCTTGTTCTACGTTATTTTATTGTGTACTTGATCCGGACATTCACGTTTACAATATCGATAATGTCCCGATTCAATTAACATATTTTGAACAACAACAACTTGATGAAATCTTAAATGATTTTCATGATGTTTTTCCAAGTGAACTACCTGATGGGTTACCTCCTAAACGTAATATAGACCATCGTATAGATATTGTACCTGGTGTTGCACCAATAAGTATACCTCCGTATCGCTTAAGTCGATCCGAAGAAGATGAGGTATCTAAGCAACTCAAGGACTATTTACGAATGGGTTATATACGTTATAGTAAATCTCCATGGGGTGCACCAGTTCTCTTGGTTAAAAAGAAAGAGGGCACATGGCGTATGTGTATTAATTACCGACGCTTGAATAAAGTGACGATCAAGAATTCGTATCCATTGCCCCGGGCTGACGATCTAATTGACCGTCTCCAGGGAGCTCGGTATTTTACGAAACTTGATCTCCGTACTGGCTACCATCAAATACGAATAAGTGAGGACGATGTTCCTAAAACGGCATTTCGTACGCGCTATGGCCATTACGAGTTTTTGGTTATGCCTTTTGGTTTGACCAATGCTCCGGCTACTTTTCAACAAGAAATGAATGACATTTTCCGAGAACAACTTGGAAAATTTGTCGTTATTTTCTTGGATGATATTTTAGTTTATAGTCGTACATTACAAGAACATGCTAGACATGTCCGCTTTGTTTTACAAACATTGCGTGACAAACAGTTTTATGCGAAGATCTCAAAATGTGAGTTCTTTAAGAAATCAATTACTTATCTAGGACATCTCATAACCGAACGAGGAGTTGAAATTGATCCTTCTCGCATTGAGAAAATCAAGCTTTGGCCCACTCTTCGGAATATTCGAGAAGTTCGATCATTCCTTGGTTTTGTGGGGTTTTTGCGAAAGTCTCTTCGTAATTACTCCCAATTGACGACGCCGTTTACTGATCTTTTAAAAGGTCAAACGCGTAAGTCTACAAAACCTATTGTGTGGAATGCTACACTAGACCTTGCCTTTAAGGAACTCAAGGACCTGGTTTGCAAGGCTCCTTCACTTCTTTTACCCGATCCTTCAAAACCTTTTGAGGTTGAAACCGATGCAAGCAATTATGCTATAGGTGCTGTCTTGTATCAAGATGGTAAACCAATAGCATTCGAGAGTAAGAAACTTGATTCTGCTCAATGTCGGTATACCGTTCAAGAAAAGGAATTATTTGCAGTTATACATGCGCTCAAAACATGGCGCCATTATCTTTATGGAAATCACTTTGTGGTAACTACGGACCACGAGTCCTTGAAATATTTTTGTGACCAACAAGACCTGAAAGGTCGTAAGGCACGATGGGCTGATCTCATCCAGGACTTTGATTTTTCCATACGATATCGTAAAGGTTCCATGAACACTGTCGCTGATGCACTAAGTCGCATCCGTGAAGTTAACATGCTTAGCTTCACTGAAATATCATCAGATCTTTATGATCACCTTCGAGGAAAGTATCCTGATGACAGTTATTTCGCAAAATACTGGGCAAGAGTTGAGTCTGGAACAGACACCACCACATCCTCGAAGGAATACTTCCACATTGCTAACGGTTTGCTCTACCGTAATGGGAAGGTTTGTGTTCCAGATTTACCCGAGGTCAAAAAGAGGATTCTTTTTGAATGCCATGATGCACCCTCAGCAGGGCACCCTGGAATACATCGTACACTCGTTCTCATCTCCACTCAATTTTATTGGCCTAAGATGCGTCCTGACATACATAGCTATGTGACTAAATGTCACCAGTGTCAGGTTAACAAAGCCGAGCGACTTAAAGCCGCAGGACTTTTACATCCCTTGGACATTCCCAATAATAAGTGGGAAAGTATATCCATGGATTTTATTGTTAGCCTTCCTCGCACCCAAAAAGGTCATGATGCCATCTGGGTTGTCGTTGATCGACTAACTAAAATGGCCAGATTTATTGCTACTAAAACCACGGTAACAGCTCCTGAATTGGCTTACCAATTCGTTGACGAATTGTTTCGTTTTTATGGGTTACCGATGGATATCGTGAGTGATCGAGATCCAAAGTTTACTAGTGACTTCTGGACACAAGTCTTTAAGAAGTTAGAAACTACGTTGAGCATGAGCTCCACGGATCATCCTCAATCCGATGGACAGACAGAACGAGTAAATCAAATTATTGAGGACATGCTTCGAGCATACGTTGGTGCAAAACCAACAAAATGGGAACGTTATCTCCCAATTTTGGAGTTTGCTTATAACAGCTCCAAGCATACGTCGACGGGATATAGTCCTTTTATGTTGATGTATGGTTTTCAGCCACGAGCCCCGATTGATGTTACTATACATCATGATGAGTTGCGAAGTACGCAAAACTTTCTTCGGGATATGCAAGATATGTTGCATATTGCACGAGATAATATAAAAACAGCTCAAGATAGAGCGCGTTTTTATGCCGATCATCATAGGCAACCTCGTGTATTCAACCCTGGACAGAAGGTATTTTTACGTGTACCTCACAATTCTAAGACATTGTCTACGGGTAAGTGCGCTAAGTTAGCCCCACGGTTTTGTGGACCTTTTACAGTCCTCAAACGCATTGGGTCATCAGCCTATCGTCTAGCTCTTCCCGATGGTGTCGGAATTCATCCAGTCTTTCATGTGAGTCGTCTAAAAGAACTTCTAGGTTCTGGCGACAATACAGTTACAACTGAAACTCTGGTTACTTCTGAAGAATTATCTTCTAAACCACATGTACCAGAAAGAATTCTCGATGTTAAAACAAAAAAATTACGTACTAAAGAAATCCGAGAATTCAAAATAAAATGGATGGATAAATCAATAAAAGATGCCACATGGGAACGCGAAAATACTCTTAGAACTAACTTCCCTAACTTTCCATTGCAAGAGTGCAATGTTTTAAAGAGGGGGAGTATGTTACGGGCATGACCATATAATATCCCGTGGTAAGAATTTACCGTAGTATTCTATACACGTGGATAAGTGTGAGGGTTAAATGAGAGTGTAAAGAAGGGGAGGATTACTTTTAATCCTCGGGATTGAGACAACCCATTAGGTCAAGTGTGAACTTGCCTGGGGGCCTTGGGTATCGCTATAAATAAGAGGCCTAGCTACCCTCATTTGATGATCTTTTGACTACATCGAGACTCTGCTCGTGTGGTGGGTCAACTCTTGTAGCGAGCGCGCCAGCACCAGGTACGACTCGACGCCACGGCGGTGGTATGGGACGCCGATCGAGGCTCGAGTCCGTCTCGATCCCTTCGCTCGGGGGTGGTCGGGTGGATCGGCACCCTTCTTTCTCTTTCTCCTTTCTATCTATCTTTTCATTATCCTTATCTTAAGCTTACATTAGTACTATGATCTATAATAAAAAGACTAGCCGTCCAAAGCCATAATTTTTGCCTCATAGAAGGAGTTTTATATCACAAAGGTAGTGACGGCATTTGGGGTACGTCAGGATGAGAAAGAAGCAGTTTTACGGGAGGCGCACTGCGGCACGGCCGACGGCCATTACGCGGGCGACGTTACAGCCGGGAAGATATGGCAGGCAGGCTTATGGTGGCCAACAACGCAGAAGGACGCATCCGAGGATTGTAGAAAGTGTGATTTGTGTCAACAAATGGGCCAACTCACGGAGGGCGCAAGGATGCCACACTAGCCCGTATTACTGCTAGACCCCTTCCAAAAGTCGGGATTGGATTTCGTGGGCCCCTTCACACCAGTGCCAGCCCGTACGGGCAATAAATACATATTGGTAGCTACGGATTATTACACCAAGTGGGTAGAAGCAAAGGCACTACGAGAAAATACGGCGGCCATCATAGGCAGGTTCCTTTACGAGCACATCTGGTGCCGGTTCGGTTGTCAGATTGAGCTCATTAGTGACCAGGGGAGTCACTTTCTCAATACGGTGGTTCGGGAACTAACACATCATTACGCCGTAGTCCATAAAAACAGTACGCTATATTATCCACAGGCGAATGGGTTAGCGGAATCCACCAACAAGACGTTGCAGACCATCTTGAAGAAAATCGTCAATGAAAATAGAACGGACTGGGATACCAAATTACAAAGTGCATTATGGGCATACAGGACCAGCTACAAAACAACCATATAGTCAACACCGTTTCGACTAGCGTTTGGGCTGGAGGCTGTGATGCCGGTCGCATTTCAAGTACCCAGTTTGCGAATTCAGTTACGGGACTGACTATCGGAAGGCAAGTTGGAGGAGGTACGACTCCACCAGCTACTCGAACTCAGGGAAAACGCGTACACAACATGGCTGTGTTGGAGCAGGAACAACGACGGCGTAAAGCGTTTGTAGATCGACATCGGAACACAAGGGAAAAGGAGTTCACCGTTGGTCGGGGGGGGCTGGTTTTCGAAACCCGTATGGGCCATATGGCAGGGAAGTTACGCTTCCGTGGGACCGGCCCATACTGGATAATTGGAGCGGAACAAGGCACATTCCAACTAGGTACGATGGCCGGGGAAGTAGTACGGCAAAAGGTGAATGGGTTTCGCCTTAAACCTTACCTGGGCTCTACGCCACCTAACCCATTCACCGCCAAACAGGACAAAGCCGGAGAACCCGCTGCGTAAATGGGCGGCCCCACTTGTACCATAAAGTAAACATATGTTGTATATAAACGTTACGAAAAAAAAAAAAAAAAGAAGAAAAAAAAAGAAAAGAAAAGAAAAAGAGAAGATAACGACTATTAAAAGGACTAAATGCATGCACAAACTCCTAGTTCAAGAACACGCGGCACCATGATGGCTTACCGCCCAATGAACCCTAAGCCACAAAAAGAAGGAAATAGAAGATCTTCTGCACAAAACAGAAACCCACCTTCTAACTATCAGCACTCCCATCGCTCCTCCCCCTCACCTTCTCCTCCATCCTATCACAGAGCTCCAACCCACCGCAACCACCAGTCTCCTTCCCACGAACCCACTATGGCGATGCTGATCTTCATCTCTACTACCTTACGCCGATGGCTCGTGGAGAAACGCTTGGATGGGTACATCCGGGTCGCAGAGGCACCCCCACACCCGGATGCCATGGATATCACCAGGAAGCTGAACATCGACATGATCACCAACTCTTCCATTCAGAAAAAGTTGGACTTGTCATCGCTAGGCGAAAGGCATTTCGAAATCCCTCCTGCAAAGGCGCTGCAACGATATTTCGGGCCATATTCCTCCTCCACCAAGGCCTATAGAATGAAGCAGATCCCCGATCCCTTCTTCCGTGAAGTTGCCAAGTTCCTGCTAGAGGTCGGCTGCGTAGATGTCAATGCATATGGGATGCCCAAGCAAAAGGAGGGCATCATTATCGATACCTTTGAACGATGTGTGATCGATTGGGGGGTCATCACAGGGCCGGTGTTACGGGAAGGCCTGCATGCGTATCAGGTAGGCAAAAAGCTCAGGCCGATCATACAACAGTACCTTACGGTACTATTCCCACCCCAAGGTCTGCTGGCACCACATCCCAGCTGACCCACGCCCCCGCCCCGATCCGCGAAACGCAGGTTAGCGGGCCTAGTGTGGGAAGAGGAACCCCAACCCGCCCAGCCAGACACGCGGACAACACCTCCAGCCCATTCAGACACACGGACAACGTAGGAGGAACAACCGACACGTTTCGTGGCAGTAGCCCCAGAGCTAGACACCGAAGCACGACAAGATAGCCCCAGACCGAAATGACGTAGATTGGACAGGAAAGATGGGCGGGGATTGGTCAAAGACGTCCCCACGGCGGCAGAGACAATGACCAACGGCAATGGCTCCGCAGCTACGGAGCACAATACCACCTTCGAAATCATCCAAGAGGCACGACCGATCATTACGACCCAGTCCCAATGAGGGAAAGCCGTATTGAGGGTGGAAAGCGAGGTGTTGGCATATCTAGATATCCTGGATATGGCCCATGAGTTTAGCGCCCTCTTATAGTTCGGAACCTCTTTTGAGATCATGGAATTCCTTGCAACACAACAGATAAAAGCCTCCCAACGAATGGTCGAGGATCACGCAGAGCGCCAGATGATCGAGCACGCCTTGACACAAACGGCGGAGAGCGACGATGAGGACTGGCTAGCGAGGGTCGGCAGACCAAGGAACACCGGGGTATGCCGAGTGGGGATGGAGCTACCCCCATTAAACACGGCCCTAGTCGAAGTCCATAGGGAATTGGCAAAGGTCAGCACGGGCAAAAATAAGAATGTCTGGAAGAAGGTGAAATTGACCCAAGCCAAGCTGAAAAAAGCCAACGAACGCATCGCGGAGTTGGAAGCTAACGCGACTACGGCGCAACACGCAACTCTGCCACCAAACCACGCCATCGACTCTTTAAGGGAAGAAATTGAGGCTCAGACCGCCATCGCCTCAGGGTCGTGCAACTTGTGGAATCAGAAATTGACCGCCTTCGAGCTCAATTGCGCCAATCCTTAGACAGAGAAAAGGAGATCCGAGCTAACGGCCGGAAGGCAGTAAAAACCGTTGAAGAGAAACTCGTTACGGAGGTAGCTCAACACATCCGAACAAAAGACGAAAACGCCCAATTATGGGATGAAGAGAAGAAATTGGAGGCGGCAATCGCAGGACTTTGGGCCTTATTAGAGAAAAAGAAGGTATGGTTCGACGAGCAGCTGGTGGTCGAACAAGAAAGAAGGCATTAGCTTGAAATCCTCCTAAACAATGAAATGGGGAAATTAGAAAAACAACATGCAAAGGAATCCCAGCTGTGGGCGGGCCTGAAGGCCACATACGAAGAAACGATGGCGGTCAGACAGAAAGAAATTGCAAACCTCCAGAAGTCGATGGAGGACGCACGCAACCGTTGCCAGGCCATCACAGATAACGTGCATATCCTTCTCCAAACAAATCGGGAGAGGTTCACAACGCAATTGAAAACGGCGCTGGACAAAGGATGGATGGCGTGGGCAACCCAAGCAACGGAATTGCATGCGTATCGTGCAGATTGGGAGAACCGGCGAAAAGACGGCTGAGGTTTCTATAAACTAAATGAGGAGAGCATCGCGGCCATGGGAGAGGACCTAACGCAAGACTATCATGCGCTAGCGGACCAACACTCCAAAGAACTCGCGCAACTCTTAGATGATTTTAGTGAAAGCCAGGAGGAGCTATTTAACCAGATCACACAAGCCGGCAACACGTGAACAAATGAGGAATCCAGCGCGATGCCAATTCCGGGCACGGCCGAAGAAGAGGAACCTCAGGCCAGATCACCAGAAATTACAACGATGGTGAACAACGCGGACCGACGAGCGGAGTCCCCCATAGTACCAGACAGCGAAACCACTGCCCAAGAGGAGTTGCATCTGCACGAGCCCATGCTATCGTCGGACCACACGGAGAACGGTGTGGCCCAACTCCCCGGAACGTACAAAGACGGCCGACACCACGAAGGAAGTAACGATTGAGACAGAGCCATGGCTGACCGCAAGCATGACGATGGCGGAGCCCAACTCACTAGCCCAAGAAGAGCCCACCGTACCCGGACCGCCCACACAGGACGACTGCGACACCGGAAGAAACCATTCTGACCAAATAGGGGAGCTACACCACGATGCACCTACGGGCCCTACGTCGTCTCCCGACGCGGACACCAACATCTGGGGCATTTTGGAAAAAGATTAATGGGATGGGTCCGACGTGCTAGGGCACTGTCCCACAGGCGTGCTAGGTGTTGTCCGCCGGAATAGTAACCGACGGACAAGAGCGTAGGAATAAGAAATAAAATAAGATCATAACGCATGTAATGGTTCACACAGGAAGCGTGAACGACTAAATAGACCCTGTGTATATAAAGGGCAGAAAACCTTTGATAGAGGGAGCGTGTAATTTTGGAATGTAAAGAAGCGTATCATAATAGAATTCTATCTTCTTTGAAAGTTTGTGTATAGCTACGGCTAATCTATTGTGTGTCTGGAATACCGGAGCGTGTAAGAACGTAAGTGTAACCATTGCTAAGGAGTCGGTTGTAGTCGTCTCCCTTAAACGTTGATAGGTTACGGGGAACATTCTCCTATGCATTACAGATAGACGCCCCATTCGTTGTTCCACAATCACTTGGAGGTCTAGGTCGAAGGACTGACCGAAGACCATGTTCCTAATCGGTAACAGTCGCTTCGAACAGCTTGGGTCTTGCAATATTCCTCAAACTTCCCTTTGTATTCGCCACCATTGTCAGTTCGAACAACCTTCAACTTCCGACCCGACTCTCGCTCAGTTCTTGCCTGGAACTCCTTGAAGAACGAGAATACTTGATCTTTTGACTTTAGTATGAAAGCCCACAACCTTTGACTGTAGTCGTCAATTAACGTCACAAATTACTATCCGCCTTGATGCGACGCAACATCTACATAACACACATCCGTGTGTACTAGTTCCAGTGCAACTTCTCTTCTTCTTCGTGGCCATGTGTGTTGGGAATGTCCCTCCAATGGGAGGATGATCTGACTGTTCGGAAAGCCGAGAGTCGAAGAGTCGGAAAATAGGAGCCGAGTTGATGAGGGACTCGGCCGAGGCAGAAACTGGAATCGTGTACATAGCCAACTCGGGAAACTATATTTTGAAAATAGTCTTAAGTGTGCGCCCCATGAGGGCTACGTATGTAAATAAATGGAAAGTTGCATAAGTATATATGCAACTAGGGCAAACCTTTAGTTTGTGATGAACAGAAGTGTGACGAACTGTGTAGAAAGAGAGAGAGAGACAGAGAGTGTGTGTGAGAGCCGCGCCATAGCTGTGTGAGTAACAGCAGACGCGAAGAGCCCTATGTGGCTGATACTCTCGACAGAGTGTTGTAATCATCTCTGTTGTATATCCACTTTGTATAGTGAAGAAACCTGTTCACCCGTGGTTTTAGGGTTTCCACGTAAATCTTTGTGTACATTTGTTTGTCTTGTTTTTTCTGGCATTTTCTATGATTCGTATTTCAGCACGTAGTTCGATTATTCGTGATCTATTCCGCAACGATTTGTGGAATGCTGCTCTATTCTGCTTTCCGACTAAGCAGTTGATGCACTTTTCCAGGTGCACTCCCTTTACTTCTGGTAGAAGCTTTTGGTCCGCCAACAGATGTAGTCCCTTCTCACTCATGTGGCCTAGCCTCTTATGCCATATCTGTCCTACCGAGTCAGCTTCCATATTCACTTCCGACTTGCACACTCGGGCTTGCATCATATACAATGTGCCTTCCTTCTGTGCTAGGGCCACTATAATATTTCCTTGGCAGAACTTCCATTTCCCGTTTCGGAAGCTACCACTATAGCCTTCGTCGTCCAATCTTCCAGTCGATATCAGATTTAGTCTGATACCGGGGACATGTCGAACATCCTTCAGAGTCAGTCGATACCCTATCGACATCGTCAAACAAACACTTCCGACTCTGGCTGTCTTGCACTCCCCACGATCACCCATCTTTACATAACCATGATCACCGGCTATGTAAGTCGAGAAATACTCTCTCGATGGAGTTATGTGGAACGATGTACCGGAGTCGATCACCCAAGTGCATTCTTCGCTTGAAAGATTTGCAATTTTCTGTTCACAAATGAACACATGTTCTTCATTGCTCGTAGTAATGGCTGAAGTGTATTTTTCTTTAGGAATCTTACGAGGTTCGACATTATTATCGACACTCTTTTCCTTTTTAAGGTGTCGGCAGTCTTTCTCGATATGTTCAGGCTTTCCACAATAAAAGCACACGAGCTTTCCTCTGGACTTCGACCTGGTTTGAGACTTTTCTAACCTTGGTGGACTTCTTTGCCGATTCCTTCCTCTGCCAATGTGTTGAGTCAAAAATTGGACTCCGATTGGACTAGGACACCCTTGTCCTTCCTTCTCGCTTCCTCATTCAGGATGCTTGTCTTCACCGCTTGTAAAGACAAGTTCTCCCAACTATCCGACAATGTGCACATCAACAGGATGGTCTGCATGGCATCATCAAGGGGAAACTTGGTTGCAACAAGTTGATTTACATACCGCATGAATGTGTTGATGTGTTCGACGATGTTCTCCCCGTCTCTTTATTTTAGTCGTATGATCTTTCTCATCAATGAGGTTTTACTGAGGGCGTTCTTCCTCTCATATAGACCTGAGAGCTTCTGCCACATCTCTTGGGCATTTGAGTCGTTCGCCACATGTTCAAGGACACTTACATTGACACTGTCTGATGGTGGCCACCACCTTTTTGTTAAGAAGTTTCCATTCCGACTCTAATACCCCTGTGGGTATTTCTGCCCTGTCGATCGGTTCGTACAGGTCTTTGACTATGAGAAGGTCCTCCATCTTTATCTTCTAGTCTGCATAGTTCTAAGAGTTTAGAACTATCATTCCTGGGAAGCTACACACAGCTCCTTCCATGCTTGCACCTCAAGCTCTGGTACCAGTTTGTTGAGAAACAAATTATGTACACAGAAATATACTGAAATATACAAGTCTAAAACACAGAAAATAGTGTACACATATTTAACATGGAAACCCTAAAGCAGGAGAAAACCACGGAGAACGAAGCTTCACTATACAATGGATTTACAACAATGAGATCAGAGTACAACACTCTCCCTACACAAAGTGTAAAAATCCTCTCAGGGCTCTTGGCGTATGCTGTTATTAAACGCAGTTATGGCGCCACTGACTCTCTCAC
This sequence comes from Azolla caroliniana, assembly GCF_043228905.1. Classification (NCBI taxonomy): domain Eukaryota; kingdom Viridiplantae; phylum Streptophyta; class Polypodiopsida; order Salviniales; family Salviniaceae; genus Azolla; species Azolla caroliniana. The sequence continues at coordinate 12,306,541 of NW_028230451.1, forward strand.
GCTCTCAAACACACTCTCTTCTCTCCAACGCTATGCTATAGAGGCCCACCCATGTATGTCTAAATGTTTTGTTTTCCCTAGGTGTATTTATACTAATACACAGAATGGGCTATTTACAATCATGGCCATTATTATTATCCACTAATAATAATAATAGTTTTACTAATCAGCCGACTCATTCGTTGACTGTCGGGTTGGTCCGATTATTCGGCCTGGTCATTGACCATTAGGTTGCCCGACTAGCCAGTCGTGTCTTCGACCTCAATCAACTCTCTCTGAGTCGACTCCTCAACCGTCGACTCTCATCCGATTAGTTGATTGCTCCCTGTCTTCGACTGCCGGCTCTCTCCGAGCAGTGGGCTCCTCCCACTAGAGGGACATATTCCTAAAAGTTTACGCACCCAGTCTACGCACTGGTTTATGCACCGGTTTACGCACCCAATGTTCAGCTTGTATCTCAACAAGTAACTAGGAAATTACGTCGATGTGAGATTATTCAAGATAGAGATCCGAGAAAGATGTCTTAGCTATGTTTTCCTCCATGGTTTTTAAAATACCATAGTGTTACCATAGTTATTGGATCTCGAATCGCATCTCATACGTCTAGAGGGGTAAAGACATGAGATGTTTTCTTGGATAAAGTTCTTCCAAACAAACTTTGAAACGTTCATTTTGCTTGTGTAGTTTCTTAACCTCGTTATTTATATTGCATACATATAACTTGCATCATGGAATAGGTTTTGACCAAGCCCTCCCAACTCTAGTCTGCATCCCACACACAAGATGAGATCACTATTGAGTAATTGCTCACTATTACTTGGAATCAATTGGCCAAAGTGCGGCAAGCCATTATGGCTTTGGAAAAGAAATTCCAAGAATTGACTATTGAGTCCAAGAAAGAAGGTGAACCTTCTTTCATAGTCCCGCCATTCAAGGGAGATAAGAAAGAAAGAATTGAGGACACCATTAGTTCTTGGCTTGGTTGTTGGGGGTTTCACTTTGAGCTCCATCCCAAGCTAGAAGTTGTCAAAATTGGTTATGTCGGTTGTGAGTTAGGTGGCCAAGTTGTTGTTTGGTGGCATGGCCTAAGGACTACAAAGAACTTACCCACAACTTGGGATGGTTTTGTCGATGGATTTCAAGAAATAGTTCATGCAACGACCTTCTCAAAGTGAACAAGCCCAACACTTGCTTTATCGTGCAAGCCATTTACCGCTCTTGAGGATTATGTGTATTATGCTCGGACCCAAATTAAAAGTTGGGACTTACGGGTAAGAAATGGTTTGTGGCTTGCTTTTCGAATGGTATTCCCAATGCCATTAGATTGTCCATGACAAGGACCCTAGAACTTTCAAGGAAGCTATCAATATTATATTGCGGTACCATCAAACTTCCAAGAAAGACCACAATAAACCTGAGTTCGCTAAAACTCCTAATGTCAAGTTCATTGGGAAACGTAAGCAATCCAGTGACATTGTGCTTGATTGTGACTCAAAGAAGACGAACCTTTTCGTTTCATATTGCAAGAAATGGGGACACACAAATGATACTTGTCATCATCTTGAGAGGAAGTCAATGAACATCCCTCAAGAAAAATCTACGAGTCACATAGGTGAGTCTTTTCATGTTATTCAAGTTTGTACCACCCATTTAAGTTCACGTGAATGCATTTTTACTTCACATTTACTTTGACCTCATGATTTACTCCGAGCACTCCGGTCTATCAACGGAACACAAGCACATTTCTTGTTTGATTCCGACAGTTCTCACAAGTTTCTTAACGATCACTAGGTGCAACAACAACTCCACATAAATGCAAGTGATCATATGTGTCAAGTTCATATGGCAAATGGAGGTGTTCAATACATCAATGTCATTGTTTGTCAACTGCCAATTCAAATTGACACCAATATGGAGAAGCTTTGCTTTCACATTATGAAACTACAATCTGCAGATACCCTTGTTTTTTTAAGCCCTTCTTTGTCCATTGATTAGGTTAATCACTCAATAACATCTGAACTTAGTAAGTTTATGCATTTTATTCAATGTTCCAAACCTCTTTCTTGTTCACTTGTGCCTTACAAATCTTTATTTGAGTATTCTAGCTCATCAATTTATTTGCGTGTAATGGATCTTGCGCTTCAATTTTATTATTTTATTATTTTCGTCAAACAATTACCACATTATGTATGACAACTACTCCACTCTATTTTTGAAGATTTTCAAGATGTGTTTGCTAATGAATTGCCGCTTACTTTACCACCACAATGTAATGTGGACCATTAGATTGAACTCATTCTCGGTGTTGCTTCTGTGAGCATTCCACCTTATCGACTTAGTGGATTATCAGAGGATGAGATCACTAAAAAACTTAAGGAATACTTGAGTATGGACCACATTAGGTATAGCAAATCACCTTGGGGTGCAACCGTTGTTTTAGTTAAGAAGAAAGAAGATTCATGGTGAATGTATATTAACACTCAAGGGGGTACAACATTTCTGGATCCCCTAGTTCGATCTGTGAAGACACAGAGAACAATAGGGGCATGGATGTTGTCTAACCAATGGGGGAACAAAGAAACAGTGAGAAGAAGCAAACCACATACGCGATGGGAATCCTGACGTCTGACAGAATCAACGCTCACTAAGTATCCCCACTTGGACCTCCCACATTCTGAACAAGAAGAAAGTGTGATGAACTTAACGCTCATTGAGCAACACCAACAAGAGTTGGAAGGCCTAGTCAACATCGCTTCTTGATCTAGTAGCGACCAGCGGTAGCAGTTCTGAGGTCAACATCCCGTAAACCAGACTCACAAATCCACCGGTTGCGACAATAGTCCATCAAGGGGGGTGTTTGAAGATCAAGATAGCGACACAATGTCGTACCCTTACCCTAGGTACAATGATGAAACTAACGCTGAGACGCATGTACACGCTGTCGTGATGGTGTGTGTCCATTGGGAGAAATTGTGAAATAGTGTAGTTCCATGCACATTACACAAACCATTACAAATATGAAAATTATCCTAGGTCCTAGTGGTATTCGAGTGCATATAAAGGGGTGTAAGCAAGATTTGAACCTTGCACCTCCAAAATAGAAGACATTTATCTTACCATTAGGGCAACTACCAAGTACTTTAAATGTTATGTATTTCTTTTCATATTCAAAAGGCATAGGAAAACAACCATACAAAGCCGTGTGCACAAAACCGAGTCCACATCGTTGTCTTTTCGACAAATTCGTGAACGTCCTCCCTGGTCCGTGGCCCCGCTAGTCCCGCTCAAGTAGCACACGCATGCGAGCATCTTTGCGACATCATTTGGTGAACTTGACGTGAAGAGCAGTAGGGGAGGCTGAAGATGGACGAGGAATATCTCATGGAGGTAATGTCAAAGATGATAATGGAATTTTCAAGAGAAGGGAAAAGACGAGATATGACCCAACAAGCCGTCGAGGGCGTGGTTGAGCGAGTCGGCTATTTCAACGGTGCAAAATTCCAATATATTCTAAAAGTCTACAATGCCGAGATGGATTGGAGAGGTGTGAACGAAGCTATGAGGCTGGAGTACTTTTGTCGGGTGATGGTTGAACTGATCTAAAAAGAGGTAAAAGAGCTTCGAGAAGCTCAAGATTCATGGGTGACTTTGAAGGAGGCTCTATTGAAGGCATATGGCTATGAGAGACCGAAGGGACGAGGTCGGCGTGAGTTCGACTAGTGGGTGGCATCGGTGAAGACCCACCAAGGTGTGGCACAAGCATTCCTGGACTTCGAGTGTTGTTTTTCTCAACTATCAGAGCAGGAACAAAGATTGGTGGGGGTGGATAAGGTATTGTTGTTCATGAAGTCAATCAATCGAAGGGAAAGGATGGCGATTGGGTGAAAAGTGGAAAGAGTATGCCGACTACATGATAAGAGGAAGATGATATTCTCTTCGGCAACAACACAACCCACGAGGGTGACAGAAATACACGCTCCGTAAGCACAACGCTCGGCCACAACCGAGTCTAGGATCAAACATAGAAAACGGGTAATGTACGCACGACACAGTGAAGAGAGGAGTACATAGGATGTCTATGTGGAAAACCCAAACTAGGGAAAAACCACAGCAGCCCATAGACTGCAAACTATCACTATATCACAATGTACAATAGTAGAGCGCCGAGGCAACAACCTCCAACTTCCTATCTTCGCCACAGGCGGCGGTTACAACAGAGGCAACAACCTCTTCGTCTCTCACTCTCTGTACACAGTTACACACTCAAATCTTGCACCAACAAGAATGACAACTACAATACCACTAAGTTTGCCCTAAGTCATATTTATACTAATATGACTTTTCGGCTATTTACAAATATAGCCCCGATGGACTCTCCAAAAACATATTTACGAATATGTCCCTTCATCCAGTGAGCACTTCTCACCGGGCCTTCACCATCCAGCTCTTGCTAGGTACTCGTCATCCGGTTCTCACTGGCTATTCCGTTGTCGGGTACTCCACATCCGGTTCTCACTGGGTCTTCCGTTGCCGGGTACTCCACATCCGGTTTCAGCCTTAGCCTATCGGCCTCGGCCGAGTTTGCTCATCAACACTGTTCTTCTCACTTCCCATCCAGAGGGACCTATTTCCTAACAGTGGGATGGTGAAAGGAGGATGGGATGCGATTACACACAACCACCTAAAGAAGAAAGCTTGAAGATGGAAGGTTCGACGGTACTTGACATAAAGGCCTTCATAAAGGAGGCATATGAGAGTTTAAAGGTGCAAGTCAAGGCCAAAGAGAATCCTAGAATGGAGCCAAAACCGAGGCAATTGGTGATCAAGGAAGAGGAGACCTCTGAACAAATGCAAACTAATGATATAGCCGATACGAAGGCCTAGGTTTAGTACGATAGTACCATGGGAGAAGGTGTGAAACAAGCAACCTTCTGGACTTATAGAGGAACGACGGTCAAGAGAAAGGCCAAAGAATCGAGAGCGGGAAATGCTCCTTTAAGAGTGGGCGAGCATTTCGGAACACATGTTGTGTCCGAAATATCGAGTGATGAAGCTGCAAGAATGAGCAAAGCTTGCATGATCGAGGGATGTAAAGAGTGTGAGGTCGACGTGATTGAGGTGGTAGCCAGGAGGAATGACATCGAGTCGCAGATGGCTATGGAAGAGTCCACGGTGGATGACCGTGCCGAGACTTTCCCAACTACGCATCTTGGTCCTACAAGATGCACTAGTACCTGCTTAGGCACGGTTACTGGAGCTATGTTGAAGGAGCGAATGATACGGCACCCAAATCGACACACAGAGACTTCCCGGCGTGGGAACAATCGGCGAGCAGAGTTTTGTATTGTTTCGTGTCTTGTGTGGGTAAATAACTATTAAGCTACGTTCGGGATGCAAAAACGCCGAAGGGTGCGTGGGAAAATCTGAAGAAGATCCAGGAAGCTTCAGCTCCGACAGGAGTTGAGCAACCTATGACAATGCGATTTGTCGGTGGCTGACTATACCTCGAAGATCAAGGACATATGCGACTCCTTAGCTTCCATCGATGTGAACATCGAGGAAAGAGAGATGGTCCAGGTCTGTCTCGAGGGTTTGGCGTTGAAGTTCGAAGCGTTCTGAACTACTGTGTGTACTCGGGAGAATACGTTGTCCTTTTTTGACCTACAGTCGATGCTCCTCGTAGAGGAGAACCACGCGGGTGCATCAACGAGCACGCACACCGACATCAAGATGTTGTACATGGAGGGAGATAGGCCCGTGGACGTGGGACGTGGAGGACAAGGTGAGTCGATGCGCAATGGAGGCAGCCGACGAGATCAAGGAAGGAGGCACTGAAATGATGCCGACAGCAATTCCGAACCCTCCGGAAACTGGGGGAGTCGAGGTGATGAGAACGGGAAAGGGAAACCCGCCACGGAATGCAGGTACTGTGGCAAGAAAGGCCATAGGGAGAGCGAGTGCTGGAAAAAACACGCCGAGTCGGAGAGGACCGATTCCGGATATGGTTCTGGACATACCGACAAAGGAAACCGGCAGCGATCGCACTACGCTGAAAGATCCGGAAAAGCCGGAAAAGGGTCTGCCTTCGTGATGAGACATGAAGCAAACTCAATGAAGCAGACCACCCCGAAATAGGATGAGGTGTGGTACGTCGACTCCGGCGCGTCAAATCGCATGACGAGCCATAAGGAGTGGTTCTCGTACCTAGGAAAACCGATGCAACCGGGAGTAGCTGCAACCGTAGATGATACTCCGCATCCAATCGCGAATGTCAGAGAAGTTCTCTTGAGCCATGTCGGGCAGAAAGGGAAACTCATGAACGTGCTACACGTTCCGACAATCACGAAGAACTTGGTGTCGGTCGGACAGATCGTCGACCAAGGGATGGAGGTCCGGTTTAAACACCTCGACTTCTTCATTGAGGAAGAAGGTCGTGTTATTGTGCAAGGGCACAGAGATGGGAGGATGTTCATCCTCGACTCTACTGACGGTGGCACTGCAATGTTTGCGAAGGGACAAAAAGTCGAGTCGGACATCGACTTATGGCACAAGTGGATAGGCCACGTCAATTACCAGCGGCGTCAGGACCGGCAATCGAAACAGGTGGTGTTCGGATTGCCCAAATCTAGTGGCCGGAAGCCACAAATTTGTGAAGCCTGCCACCTTGGGAAGCAACACCGACTTCCCTTCTCCAATGAGCGTAACCGGAGCCGAAACAAGCTCGACTTGATACACTCCGATGTGTGGGGGCTGGCACAAAACAGTAGTCTTGGCGGGAGCCGATATTTCGTCTCCTTCATCGACGACTACACGTGGCGCACGTGGATCTACCTCATTGAGAGGAAGAGCAAAGTTTTCGATTGTTTCCGGGACCTCAAAGGGTTTGTGGAAACGGAAACAGGAAGAAAGATCAAGTGCCTGTGGCCGGATGGGGGAAAAGAATACTTTTCCAGTCAATTCAACAGTTATCTACAAAAAATGGGAATTCGGTGCGAATTCAGTTGTAGATACACGCCGGAGCAAAACGGCGTGGCCGAGAGGAAAAATCGGTCGGTTGTGGAAGCAGCACAGGCAATGCTAGAGGAGAAGAGCTTGCCCAAGTTCTACTGGGCCGAGGCGGTAAGGACCGCAGTATACATCCAGAACCGGATCGGAGACAAAGCATCGGCACATGAGCTATATTTCGGAACGAAGCCGAACTTGCAACACTTACGAGTTTTTGGTAGCATTGCGTCTGTGCATGTGCCGAATGAGAAACGGAGAAAGCTGGACGCAAAGGCCGAGAAATGTATCTTGGTCGGTTACTCGGACGAGCAGAACGGTTATAAGTGTTATAACACGCGCACCAAACAAGCACGTGTGAGCTGCAACATTGTGTATGATGAGTCCGCGTCCTGGTACTTGCCTCTAATTCCGGATCTCAACTCCAATCTGAACTCTGACAATGAGGTCAGCGAGATTGAGATGCCTCCGAATGAGCCTGAAATCGGGACCCGCGAAGAGAGTCCGATTTCATTTCGGTTAAGTGGACCGAATGGACGACTGAGTCGGTTCGACCAGTCCGATGAAGAACCGGCGAGTAGTGGAGGCTCATTCGTGCATTCCCCACGCAGGAAGCCGAGGAGACGGTTTACGTGCAAAGAGAAAGGGAAGAAGAAGGTGTCGGATTCCGGCAGGGATAGGAACGAGTCAGACTGACGCCAGTCCGACTCCGAGGGAAGCGGTGACAGGTCTTCAAGAGAAAAGTCTGTGTCGGCCGAGAACTCCACATCAACTAATGACCAATTACGCCGATCTACCCGTCAAAAGAACCCAGTTGTGCGGTTCGGATACAACGAGTACATGGCGCATCATTATGCGTACATGACCCGTGTAGCGGAAGTGCGTGAGCCGGAGAGCTACGCAGAAGCGGCTAAGGACACGAATTGGCGCGCCGTGATGGAGGAGGAGATGCACGCATTGGCGGAAAACGAGACATGGGACCTGGTTGACGCACCAAAGGGTGTGAAGCCAATCAGATGTAGGTGGATGTACAAGGTCAAGTACAATACCAATGGCTCGGTCAACCGACACAAGGCCCGGTTAGTGGCAAAAGGCTACGCGCAGAAACACGGCATCGACTACGATGAGACGTTTGTGCCAGTCGCGAAGATGACGACCGTCCGTGTTTTGCTCGCGGTAGCTTCGGCAAAGGGGTGGCACTTACATCAGATGGATGTAAAAAATGCGTTCCTGCAAGGTGAGCTTCAGGAACAGGTGTACATGGTACAACCCCCTGGATTTCACTCCGGAACGAACACGTTGGCAATGTGCCGATTGAAGAAGTCCCTTTACGGACTGAAGCAAGCCCCGTGTGCCTAGAACGTGAAGATCAGCAGCAACTATGTCAGATGGGCTTTATAACATCAAAATCAGACTCTTCCCTATTCATCGGGAAAGGTCGACTCGGTCCAGTCAATATTTTACTATATGTTGATGACTTGGTCATCACCGGCGCCGACCTAGGTGAAATCTACCACGTGAAGTTCCAACTTGTGGCATCGTTCGACATGAAGGATTTGGGGAACCTTCATTACTTCCTCGGGATCAAAGTGATCCGTACCCCCGAAGGCATATTGATCAGCCAATGCCATTATGTGTTGAGTATGCTCTTCAAATTCGGGATGGTCGACTGTAAGTCCGTCTTGACTCCTCTGGATAGAACCGTCAAGCTTCGCCCCAATTCTAGAAAGGTATGCAACCCGACGAGGTTCCGACAAATTGTCAAAAGCCTTATCTACTTGACAATCACCCGAACCGATCTCAGTTATCCGGTCGGGGTGATCAGTCAGTTCATGGCACGGCCTACCGAGGAGCACCTTTAGTGTGCGCAACGCGTACTGCGGTACGTAAGCGGCACTAAGGACCGGGGTCTGCTATATCGGACCGGTACATCCTCGCAGTTGGTCGGCTACACCAATGCTGATTGGGCTAGCAATGCCGCCGATCACCGATCCACGTCCGGAAACGCGTTCTCTCTTGGGAGTGCCGTGATAGCGTGGAGCAGTAAGAAGAAGCCGACATTTGCACTGTCGAGCACCGAAGTTGAGTACCGAGGAGCGGCTATCGTGACATGCGAAGCCATATGGTTGAAGCGGCTACTTAAGGACCTGCAAGAGGAGGTGTTCGATCCGACGACGATCTACTGCGACAACCTCAGCAACATCCAGCTCGCGAAGAACCCTATTTTCCATGCACGGACCAGGCACATTGAGGTGCACTACCATTTTTTCTGTGAGCATGTCCTTTCTGGTGAAGTCGAACTTCAGTATGTTCCGATAGATCGACAAACTGCCGACATCTTCACCAAGCCCCTTGGTCTGGACAAGTTGCGGCAATTCTTGTTTGGAACTACACGCTCTCGATGAACAACGCTCGGCCTCTACCAAGCTTAGAATCAAAACACAGAAAACGAGAATGAATGCACGACACAATGGAGAGAAGACGTGGAAAACCCAAACATGGGAAAAACCACGGCAGTCCACTGACTGCTAACTATCACTATGTAACAATATACAATAGATGAACACAGAGGCAACGACCTCTTGTTCACTGTCTTCGCCACAGGCGGCGGTTACAACAGAGATATGAACTCTTCGTCTCTTTCTCTCTCTCTCTCTCTCTTTGTAAACTGTTGCGCTCTAATCTTGCGCCAACAAGAATGACAACAACAACAACACTTTCTAAGTTTGCCCTAAGTCATATTTATACTAATATGACTTTTTCGTCTTCACGTCCAGCTGCTCTACCTCGAGGTCCATGCTTGCCGTTATACTCAGCACTGTCCAGATGGAGGTCATCTTTACTACCGGGGCAAATATCTCGTCGAAGTCCACGCCCTTCTTCTACTGGAACCCCTTCACCACGATCCCGGCTTTGTATCTCGGGGGGTTGCCGGCATCTCCCGGTTTCAACTTGTACACCCACTTGTTTCGGAGTGCCCGCTTTCCTTTCGGCAACTCCACCAATTCGTACGAATGGTTCTCATGCGGCTGTGCGTGTCATCCTTCGCTTCTTCGAAGCTTTTTGGCTCCCCCTCATCGGTTAGCAGCACATGCTCTGCATCCGAAAATCTCCAGGGGGCCATTCTCTCTTTGAGAGGATATCTCCGTCTTTGGGCTTCGATAACCGGCTCCTCCATTTGCTCTTCATCCGAATCCGATTTAGGGTCATGACCGGTTCCGGTTTCAGCGTCCTGTACTTCTTCTTCTGCCGGTTCGGTATCCTCACCATAACCGGCTGGTTCCTCGAGTGCTAACCGGTCTCTTGCCGGTTGGGTCTGCTCATCGTAGAATTGATCCTTACCGGTCGACTCGGAGTTCATTATCTTCTTCTCCGACTCCCAGTCGGCGAGCGTCTTGTCCTCCATGAAGAAAATATCTCGACTCTAGAATACCTTCTTGTCGACCAGGTCCCACACTCGGTAGCTAAACTCATCGTCGCCGTAACCGAGGAATATGCATGGTCGGGTCTTCGGATCTAGTTTTCCTCTCCGGTCCTTAGCTACATGCACATACGCAAGACACCCGAATACCTTCAGATGCCGGTAGGATACTTCCTTACTGGTCCAGACTCTCTGCGGCGTGTCTCCGTCCAAGGGTACTGAGGGTGATCTGTTTATCACATATGTTGTTGTCGACAATGCCTCAACCCAAAACTTCTTGGGTAGTTTTGCATGCGCTAGCATACTCCGGACCCTCTCCATTATGGTCCGGTTCATCCTCTCGGCCAGCCCGTTTAGTTCTGGCGTCTTCGGCACGTCAAATTCGAGCCGGATTCCCTTCGAGCCACAATACTCCTCGAACTGCCCCCGGTATTCACCTCCGTTATCTGCTCGAACCGCCTTCAGCTTCCGAACGGTTTCTCATTCCACTCTCACGTGGAGCTCTTTGAAGACGGATAACACCTGATCCTTCGTCTTCAATGGTGTGGCCCACAGCTTTTGGCTGTGGTCATCTATGAACTTCACGAAGTACTGCGATCCGGCATGTGACTTCGTGTCCACTTGACATACATCAGTATGCACCAACTCTAGTGGTGCATTACGTCTCATCGGTGGCCTCGATTGGAAGGAGGTCCGGTTTTGTTTACCGGCCAGACAATCAGTGCACTTCTCCAAGGGCACGTTCTTCACTGGAATGAGGTTGTCGTCTGCAAGCCTCTTCATCCCCTTCTTGCTCATATGACACAACCTCTTGTGCCACAACTCACCGACAGTGTCGGATGCCACGTTCACTTCTTCCGGGCATAACCGGGCATTCATCAGGTACAATGTGTTGACCTTTTGGGCCCGAGCCACAATCAGGCTCCCTTTGCTAAACTTCATAACACCGTTCCGGATGCTATCCGTGTAGCCTTCATCATCTAGCTGACCGATTGATATAAGGTTCAGATGAACCTCCAGAACGTGTCGGACATCCTTGAGCAACAGCTTCCATCTGGTTGGCATTGACAATTCGGCATGTACCTTCATTCCCCATCTGGACACAGCCGTGATCACCGGCTGAGTAGGATGAGAAGTATTTCCGGTCCAGGGTAAGGTAGAACGATGCTCCGGAGTTGACCACCCAGCTCATCTCCTCGCCGGCAAGGTTTAGCTCACTCTCCTCGGTGATGAGCATCAACTCTTCTTCACTTGCCGCGATTACCGTCGTTCCCTTCCGGTCCGGCCCCCTCCGGTCTTTATCCTTTCGGTCCGGTGTCCGCTTCGAATCGGTGCCGTCAGTTTCCTTGTCCTTTCAGAAGTGCCGACAGTTTTTCTGGAAGTGTCCCGGCTTGCCGCAATAGAAGCAGGTAGGCCTCCCCCTTGATTTTGACCGTGTCCCCGACCTCTCCCGGTTCTGGGGACTACGGTTCCTTTGTCTTCTGCGTTCCGATTTGGTAAGGAGCGCTTTGGAGTCGGAGCTCGTATCCTTATCTTTCTAACGCCCCTCCTCATCTAGCAAGCTCGACTTCACTCTTGCTAGGGATAACTGTTTCCCTTCTGGCCCGGCGTTGCCCAAAGTGACAACCAACGTCTCCCAGCTATCTGGGAGGGAACCGAGCAGGAGTAGTGCTAGTACCTCATCGGCGAGAGGTACTTCCAATGATGTTGCCTGGTGGATCAGCCCCTGGAAGTCATTCATGTGCTCCGCCATGCTGGAGCCATCTTGGTACCAGAGTCTTACTAGCTTCTGAAATACCGAAAACTGATTAACATCATTTTTGTTTTGAAACATAATGCTGATCTTCTCCCATATCTCATGAGCCTTGCTCTCTTCATTGAATTTGTCGTATAGACTCATGTCGATGAACAACAGTAAGTACGTTGTTGCCTTCATGTGCATCACCTCCCATATCGTGGCGTCGATCTTGTCCGGTCACTTATCCCCGAACTGAACCGGCAACCAAAGATCTTTAACCAAAAGCATGTCCCTCATCTTCGACTTCCACACCGAATAGTTGGAGCCGGTGAGCTTGAACATGCCTCCCAACGATTCGTCCATTTTCTGTGTCGTTTCGCTTTGATACCACTTTGTCAGGAACTACACGCTCCCGATGAACAACGCTCGGCCTCTACCAAGCTTAGAATCAAAACACAGAAAATGGGAATGAATGCACGACACAATGGAGAGAAGAGTACACAGGATGTTTACGTGCAAAACCCAAACACGGGAAAAACCATGGCAATCCACTGACTGCTAACTATCACTATGTAACAATATACAATAGATGAACACATAGGCAACGACCTCTTGTTCACTGTCTTCGCCATAGGCGGCGGTTACAACAGAGATACGAACTCTTCGTCTCTTTCTCTCTCTCTCTCTCTCTCTCTCTCTCTCTCTCTCTCTCTGTACACTGTTGTGCTCTAATCTTGCGCCAACAAGAATGACAACAACAACTTACTCTAAGTTTGCCCTAAGTCATATTTATACTAATATAACTTTTTGGCTATTTACAAATATAGCCCCGATGGACTCTCAGAAAACACATTTACGAATATGTCCCTTCATCTGGTGAGCACTTCTCACCGGGCCTTCACCATCCATCTCTTGCCGGGTACTCGTCATCTGGTTCTCACCGGGTCTTCCGTAGCCGGGTACTCCACATCCAGTTCTCACCGGGTCTTCCGTAGCTGGGTACTCCACATCCGGTTTCGGCCTCGACCTGTTTCCTAACAATTCTCACTTCCCATCCGAAGGGACCTATTTCCTAACAATTCTCGGGTGCGCTTGGGTTGTGTCACCTCGACATGCCAAACTTGAGGGGGAGAATAGTCTCGAAAGACCGAGAGGAAGGGAGCGGAAGAGGCCGCGACACCGAGTCAAACACCGAGTCGGATGACGAATTCGACTTCCGATCGGCTGAAGAAGCCGAGGGCGGATCCATGGAAGAGTCGAAAAGTAGACATAAGGGGAGAAGCCGAAAGAAAGAGCCGAAGCCAACCAAGCATGGGGGAGATGACACCGTCAAGGACGAGAAGACCGAAGACGAGTTGGAGATAGCCAACTCGGACGAGAGCGAAAACCGATGGGAGGTAGCCAAGTCGGTTCGGATGTTTGATTCGGATACACTGAATCAACGGAGGGCCAAGCGAAAAAGAAGGCAGTAGGAGAAGTTCCAACACCGCTACAACAAGGGAGCTGTGAAGGGCCGTGGGAGCAGACAAGCCGACCGGAAGAGTGCGCAAAGTCAAACAGGCCGAGGAGTGCGAGCGAGGCGTGGAGCCAGGAGGAACTGGAGCGGTGATCCGGAAGATCCCGAAGAGCCTCAAGTTGAGCTTGAGGGGGAGTGTTGAGAGACAAGCTTAACATTGCCCGGATCGGCTGAGCAAGCTAAGGACCGGATCGGTTGGGACCGATCGGTGAGGCCGGATCGGTTGGAAACCAGTACGCAGACTGGTGCGTAGGAAGGCCAGATCGGCGTAGAAACCGGGAGGCCATCGTAAAGATATTCCGCAAGGAATATATTTGGGAGTTAGTGTAGGGGCTCCTTAATGAGCATTGAAGTACTGTCAGTACTTCTGTCATTCCGAAAAGGACTTGTATAAATGTGTTCATTGAACACACACGATGTATAGATTGAGTATTATTTTTGGATAAAGTTATCATGTTTACTCTCTCTCTCTCTCTCTCTCTCCCGTGCATACTGTGCAAACCTAAGCTTTCCACTGAACCTATGTTTTCTATTGTTCGGTTTCCTATATTGCTTCTGCACGCCATTCTTTTCAGTTCTTTGTGCCTTCGGTCTTGCTCTTGCCGGCCGCTACCATTGCGAGCCGATCCGCCTCCGTGTACAACATCCAGCTGTCAGTGGATGCACTTGTTGACGCATTGGTGTGGTTCTCCTCTACAAGGAGCATCGACTATAAGTGGAAAAATGAAGGCATATTCTCCCTTGTACACATAGTAATTCGGAACTTCGGCGCCACCTTGACTCCCCCTTCTTGTGGAGGGTCCAAAACTGCTATGGGCATGTTCTCTATGCCTTCGGTCCTGCTCTTGCCGGCCACTACCATTGCGAGCTGACCCACCTCGTCCACCACGCCCACAGGGCCAATCCTCCTCCGTGTACAACATCCGGTTGTCAGTGGGTGCACTTGTTGATGCACTGGCGTGGTTCTCCTCTACAAGGAGCATCGACTGTAAGTCGAAAAATGAGGGCGTAATTTCCCTTGTACACACAACAGTTCGGAATGCTCCGAACTTTGACGCCAAACCTCCGAGAAAAATTTGCACCATATCGGCTTCTTCGATATTCACATCGATGGAGGCTAGACAGTCACCAATGTCCTTGATTTTGGAGGTGTAGTTTGCCACCGACAAGTCGCGTTGTCGTAGGTTGCTCAGCTCCTGTTGGAGTTGAAGCTTCCTGGCTGTAGTGCTTGCGGCGAAAATCTTCTTCAAATTTCCCCAAGCATCTTTCGGCGTTTTTGCATCCCCAATGAAGCTTAGGAGCTATTCGCCCACACAAGACGCGAAGCAATACAGTACTTTGCTCGCCGACTATTCTCACACTGGAAAATCTCTGTGTCTCAATTCGGGTGCTGTGTCATTTGCTCCGTCGACATAGCTCCAGTAACGGTGCCCGAGCAGGTACTGCTGCCTCTTGTAGGACCAAGATGCATAGTTGTTTCTGTCAAGCTTCTCTGTCGGAAGCGAGTTAGCCATGCCTCTATCCATCGGTTTATACCTGTTCTTCTTGGTTGGTTTTCTTTTCAAGCTATGTCGGCTGCAGAGGTTCTCAACCCTCACGCTCTGATACCATGTAAAAGAATAGCGTGCGGAAGCAATAGAAAACCGAACACAGAAACGCAGGTTTAATGGAGAACTTAGAATATACACAGTACACGGGAGAGAGAGAGAGAGAGAGAGAGAGAGAGAGAGAGCACACAGAAACTCAATTCAAAAATAATACTCAATCTGTAATACTCTGTACATCGTATGTGTTCAGTGAACACGCTTATACAAGTCCATACGGACTCACACGAGCGTTTGACACTAACTACAAGACATTAACTACTTAGTAGTCAAGGCTGCTATAAGGCTTCCGATTACTGATGGATCCGGCTAACCGGCTCCCCAGCTCATTGTTACCGATTAGGAACACGGTCCGCGGTCAGTCCTTCGACCTGGACCTCCAAGTGGGTGTGGAACAACAAATAGGCTTCTAAGCGTAATGCGTAGGGGAAGGTTCCCTGTAACCTATCAGCATATACGGGGAACGGCTACAACCGAATCCCTACCAAGGGTTACACTTACGCACCTGAACGCTTAGGTATTCAAAACACACACAGTAGATTAGCCGTAGCTATACACAAGAAATAAGAGAAGATAGGATTCTATTATCAGACGTTTCTTTACATTCCCAAAATTACACGCACCCTCTATCAGAGGTTTTCTGCCCTTTATATACGTAAGGTCTATTTAGCCGTTCACGCTTCCTGCGTGAACCATTACATGCGTTATGCTCTTATATTATTTCTTATTCCTACGCTTTTGTGCGTCGGTTACTATTCCGGCGGACAACACCTAGCACGCCTGTGGGACAGTGCCTTGGCACGTCGAACCCATCCCGTTAATCTTCTTCCAAAATGGCCCGGATGTTTGGCTCTCCTGCGGTGTCCGCGTTCGTAGGTGACGTAGAGCCCGTAGGTGCATCGTGGTGTGGCTCCCCTATTTGGTCGGGCTGGTTTCTCCCGGAGTCGCCGTCGCCATGTGTGGGCAGTCCGGGTACGGTGGACTCTTCTTGAGCTAGTGGGTTGGGCTCCGCCGTTGTCGTGCTTGCAGTCGGCTGCGACTATGCCTCTATTGTTACATCCTCCGTAGTGTCGGCCGTTTTTGTACGTTCCGGGAGGTGGGACGGAGATTCCGCCTAGCCCCCACCATTGTCCGTGTGGTTTGATGATAGTGTGGGCTCGTGTGTATGAACCTCTTGTTGTGCAGTGGTTTCGTTGTCTGGTCCTGTGGGGAACTCCGCTCATCGGTCCCCGCTATTCTCCATTGTTGTCATTTCTGGTGATCGGACCTAAGGTTCCTCTTCTTCGGTCGTGCCTTGAATTGGCATCTCGCTGGATTCCTCATTTGTGTGTGTGTTGCCGGTTTGTGTGATCTGGTGAAATAGCTCCTCCTGGCTTTCACCAAAATCATCTAAGAGCTGCGCGAATTCTTCGGAGTGTTGGTCCGCTAGCGCGCGATAGTCTTGCGCTAGGTCCTCTCGTACGACCGCAATGCTCTCCTCATTTAGTTTATAGAAACCTCGACCGTTTTTTCGCCGGTTCTCCCAGTCCGCACCATACACGTGCAATTCCGTTGGTTGGGTTGCCCACGCCATCCATCCTTTGTCCAGCGCTGTTCTCAATTGCGTTGTGAACCTTTCTCGATTTGTTTGGAGAAGGATACGCACGCAACCATCCAGACGCACGCAACCATCGTATGTGATGGCCGTGCAATGGTTGCGTGCGTCTTCCATCGACTTCTGGAGATTTGCGATTTCCTGCTGTTTAACCGTTGCCGCTTCCTCGTACGTGGCCTTCAGGCCCGCCCACAACTGGGATTCCTTTGCATGTTGTTCTTCTAATTTCCCCATTTCATTGTTTAGGCGGATTTCGAGCTGATGCCTTCTGTCTTGTTCGACCACCATACCTTCTTTTTTTCTAATAAGGCCCGGACTCTCGCTATTCCCGCCTCCGATTTCTTCGCGTCCTCCCGTAATTGGGCATTGTCGTCTTTTGTCCGGATGTGTTGACCTACCTTCGTAGCGGGTTTCTCTTCAAGGGTTTTTACCGCCTTCCGGCCGTTAGCCCGTATCTCCTTTTCTCTGTCTGAGGATTGTCGTAGTTGCACGACCCTTTTCTCTTTTGAGGCGATGGCGGTTTGAGCCTCTATTTCTTCTTTCAGAGCGTCGATGGCGTGGTTCGGTGGTGGGGTTGCATGTTTCACCGTAGTCGCGTGAGCTTCCAACTCCGTGATGCGTGCGTTGGCTTTTTGCAGTTTGACTTGGGTCAGTTTAACCTTCTTCCAGACATTCTTATTTTTTACGGCCATCTCCTTGGCGCCTGTGTTGACCTTTGCCAGTGCCCGATGGACTTCGACTAGGGCCGTGTTTAATGGGGGTATCTCCATCCCCACCCGGCATACCCTGGCGTTCCTCTGTCTGCCGAACCTGGCTAGCCGTTCCTCATCGTTGCTCTCCGTCGTTTGTGTTAGGGCGCGCTCGATCATCTAGCGTTCCGCATGCTCTTCGGCCATTTGTTGGGCGGCTTTTACCTGTTGTGTTGCCCAGAACTCCATGAGCTCAAAAGAAGTGCCGAACTGTAAGAGGGCGCTGAACTCGTGGGCCGTATCCAGGATATCTGGATATGCCAAAACCTTGCTTTCCGCCGTCAATATGGCTTTCCCTCGTTGGGATTGGGTCGTAATGATTGGTTGTGGCTCCCGGATGATTTCGAAGGTGGTATTGGGTTCCGTAGCTGCGGAGCCATCACCTTCGGTCGGTGTTTCTCTCATCGTGGGGGCGTTTTTTACCAACCCCCGCCCATCTTTCCTGTCCAATCTACGCCGTTTTGGTCTGGGACTCTCCCGCTGTGTTTCGGTGTCTGGCTCTGGGGTTGCTTCCATGGAACGTGTCGGTTGTTCCTCCTGCGTTGTCCGTGTGTCCGGCTGGTCGGTAGGAGGTGTTGTCCTTGGGTCCGGTTGGGCGGGTTGGGGTTCCCACTCTGGGGCCGATAACTCCGCTAACTCCGCTAACCCCCAGTTGATGGCACAACCCTTCAAAGGTATTGATAATGATGCCCGCCTTCTGCTTAGGCATCCCATATGCGTTGATATGTACGCAGCCGACTTCTAGCAGGAACTTGGCAACTTCACGGAAGAAGGGATCCAGAATCTGCTTTGTTCTATAGGCCTTGGCGGAGGAGGAATATGGACCAAAATACCGTTGTAGCGCCTCTTCAGGAGGTATTTCGAAATGCCTTTCGCCTAGTGAGGATAGGTCCAACTTCTTCCGGATGGAGGAGTTGGTGACCGTGTCGATGTTAAGCTTGTTGGCGATGTCCATGGCATCCGGGTGTGGAGGTGCCTCTGCGACCCGGATGTACCCATCCAGGCGTTTCCCCACGAGCCATCGACGTAAGGCAGTAGAGATGAAGATCGGCATCGCCAGGAGAGGTTTGTGGGAAGGAGACCGGTGGTTACGGAGGGCTGAAGCTCTGTGATAGGATGGGAGAGAAGGTGAGGGGGAGGAGCGATGGGAGCGCTGATAGCTAGAAGATGGGTTTCTGTTTTGTGCAGAAAATCTTTTGTTTCCTTCTTTTTGTGGCTTAGGGTTCATTGGGCGGTGAGCCATCGTGGCGCCGCGTGTTCTTGAACTAGGAGTTTGTGCACGCCTTTAGTCGTTTTAATAGTCGCTATCTTCTCCTTTTTTTCTTTTTTTCTTTTCGTAACGGTTATTTACCTATTTTTACATTATGATACAAGTGGGGCCGTCCATTTTACATTGCGGGTTCTTAGGCTCTGTCCCGTTCGGCGATGAATGGGTTTGGTGGCGTAGGGCCCAGGTAAGGTTTGAGCCGAAATCCATTCACCTTTTGCCGTACTACTTCTTCGGCTAGCATACCTAGTTGGAACTTGCCTTGTTCCGCTCCAATTATCCAGTATGGGCCGGTCCAGCGGAATCGTAACGTCCCCAGCATATGGCCCATGCGCGTTTGGAAAACTAGCACCGCTCGACCCACGGCGAACTCCTTTTCCCTTGCGTTCTGATGTCCATCCACAAACGCTTTACGCCGTCATTGTTCCTGCTCCAGCACTGCCATGTTGTGGACGCGTTTTTCCCCTAGTTCGAGGAGTTGGTAGAGCCGTATCTCCTCCAACTTGGCTTCTGATAGTCGGTTCTGTACCTGAATTCGCAAACTCGGTATTTGAAATTCGACCGGCATCACAGCCTCTAGCCCAAACGCTAGTCGAAACAGTGTTGATTGTATGCTTCTTTTGTAGCTGGTTCTGTACACCCATAACACACTCTGTAGTTTGGTATCCCAATCCGTTCTATTTTCATTGACGATTTTCTTCAAAATGGTCTGTAACGTCTTGTTGGTGGATTTTGCTAGTCCATTCGCCTGCGGATAATATGGCGTGCTCTTCTTATGGACTACGGCGTAATGATGTGTTAGTTCCCGAACCACCGTATTGAGAAAGTGACTCCCCTGGTCACTGATGAGCTCAATCGGGCAGCCGAACCGGCACCAGATGTGCTCGTAAAGGAATCTGGCTGTGACGGCCGCCGTATTTTCATGTAGGGCCTTTGCTTCTACCCATTTGGTGCAGTAATCCTTGGCTACCAATATGTATTTATTGCCCGTACAGGTTGCCGCTGGTGTGAAGGGCCCCACAAAATCCAATCCCCACTGTTGGAAGGGGTCTAGCGGTAATACGAGCTGGTGTGGCATCCTTGCGCCCTCCGCGGGCTGTCCATCCGTTGACACAAATCACACTTTCGACAATACTTGGATGCGTCCTTCTGCGTTGTTGAACACCATAGGCCCGCCTGCCATACTTTCCGGGTTGTAACGTCGCCCGCGTAATGGCCGCTTGCCGTGCCGCAGTGTGCCTCCCGTAAAACTGTTTCCTTCTCATCATGACGTACCCCACGTCGCCAAATACCGTCACTTCCTTTGTGATATAAAACGCCTTCGACGAGGCAGAAGTGACGGCTTCAGATGGCTAGTCGTTTCTTCTCGCCCGTGCGTAATTGTGGTGGAGGCAGTTCCGTAGTTAAAAAGTACGTCATTTCCATAAGCCACTGGTCCGAAAAGGTCGATTCCGCTCTTTCTGCTAGTGTCGCTACCCGCAGGATGTCGGCGTCTAGAAAATCGTCGTCATCTTTCTGTACGGTTTCTCCATTCTCGAGTCTGCTCAAAAAATCCGCCACTACGTGTTGCGTCCCTGGTCGGTGCCGGATTACGAAATTGAATTCTTGAAGCAGTAGCATCCATCGCGCCAATTTCCCCGTCAAGGCTTGTTTCTCTATCAAATACAACAGCGCCGAATGATCCACATGGAACATGAACTTCCTCCCTAGTAAATAATGCCGGAATGTATTGATGTTATAGATCATCCCTAGCGCCTCCCGCTCCGTTGTGGAATAATTACGCTCTGCTGTTGATAATTTGTGACTATTGCAGTACACTGGCCGGTACCAGTTTGGCTTGGTGAGCTGCATTAGCCACTTCCTATTGCTATGTCCGAGGCGTCGATGAACACGTGGAATGGCTTTGCCCAAACTGGTGGTTGTACGACGGGGGCCTGTGTGAGCATTATCTTAAGTGACTCATAGGCCTTGTCCTCCGTTGCAGTCCATTGGAAGGGAATCCGATATACGGCAGCATGTAACGGCGTGGTGAAGTCCGCCAATTATCGTATCATCCGACTATGCCATCGTATTTGTCCTAAAAACCGGCCGAGTGATTTCGCGTTTGTCAGAGTTTTGGCTTGTGTAATCGCTATTCCCTCCTTGCTGACTATATGGCCCAGGAGAGTCCCATTGGTCACGCCAAAAGCACATTTCGCGGGATTCAGGCTTAAGTGTGCGGCGCAACAACGTTCCAGGCACAATTGCAGGTGCGTAAAATGGTCTATGGTTCTCCCATATACCGCAAAGTCGTCTAAAAAAACTTGCATGAATGCCGGAATGTATTCCCCAAAGATCTCTGTAATTATCCATTGAAATGTTGCCAGCGCCGTCTTTAGCCCGAACATCATGACAACTGCCACATACACTCCCCAGTCCGTAACAAACGTCGTCTTCTCCTGGTCCTCGGGATGCATGTGTACCTGATTATAGCCACTGAAGCCATCTAAAAAAATGTACATCTCATGGCCTGCAACGGCGTCCAGTACGCTATCGGTGATGGGTAAGGGAAATGCGTCCGTGATGGTTACGGCGTTTAATTTTCGGTAATCTACGCATACCCGTATTTTGCCGTTTTTCTTTGGGACGACCACTATCGGGCTTAACCATGTCGCTTGTTTAACTGGTCGTATGAACCCCGCCTTCAAGAGCTTGTCGATTTCTTCTTTCATGCGGGTCGCGTAATTTGGGTTCATGCGGTAGCGGCGCTGCTGGACGGGTTTCGCGTCGGTTGCTAAATTGATCTTATGCTGATAGAACTTGGGATCTAACCCCTTCATGTCCCCGTGAGCCCAAGCGAACACATCCCTATATTCCATGAGTAGTGCGATCATCGTGCTTCTCTTGTCCAGCCTTAATTCCTTTGCGATGGAGAGGACCCGGGGCTCCGATTCCGTACCCACATTTACTTCTTCGAGAGCGGAAGCGGTGACTCATCATGAAATCTCCATTTCACTTTCGAATTCCGCCCGTGCTCTGCTGAGTTTCAATATGCACTGTAGGTTTGGTTCGTAAGGCTCGTCGTGAGAAACAGTGACCGTGGCATATTCTGCCGCGGTTGCGATGACGTCTATTTCGAACAACGAAATAATCTGACGGGAACTCAACGCTCTATTTCGTTCCGCTCGGCCACTACCGAGATTCTTTTCATACACAGAAAACAGGAAACAAAAAAAAATAACACGCGACACAAAGGAGAGAAAAGGTACATAGAATGTTTACGTGGAAAACCCAAAGAGGGAAAAACCACGGCAGCCCACAGGCTGCAAACTATCACTATGTTGGAATGTACAAAACAGTGAGTTCACGGAGGCAACGACCTCGTGCTCACGATCTTCGCCACAGGCAGCGGTTACAACAGAGGCAGCGACCTCTTTCTCTCTCTCTCTCAACCTGTACACTGTTACGTGCTCACTCTTCTTCTTGCACCAACAAGGAGAAAATGACAGCAACACACTAAAAGTTTGCCCTAAGTCATATTTATACTAATATGACTTTTCAGCTATTTACAAATATAGCCTCGATGGGCTCTCAGAAACATATTTACGAATATGTCTCTTCCTCCGGTTCTCACCGGGTCTGCGTCATCCGGCTCTCCGTAGCCGGGTGCTCCTCTTCCGGTTCTCACCGGGCCTGTACCATCCGGTTCTCCGTAACCGGGTATTCCTCATCCGGTCTTCACCGGGTCTGTATCATCCAGCTCTCCGTAGTCGGGTGCTCCTCATTCGGTTTTCACCGGGCCTGCACCATCCGGCTCTCCGTAGCCAGGTACTCCTCATCCTGTCTTCACCGGGTCTGTATCATCCGACTCTCCATAGCCGGGTCCACCTCATACGGATTCTTCTCCCTTCCCATCCGGAGGGACCTGTCTCCCAACATAATCCGAGGGTGTTCGTCGAGGTATGCCTCTAATTCTACATCCTCCACCCCAGCCAACATATTTATATCCTCCGCATATAACGGTGTTATACCCTTGGGTTTTGGTGTGCTTCCTTCTGTAGGTACACGAACCTTGGTGCGTCCATGCCGGAAACTAATACACTCGTGTTGCCAACTTTGCTTGATATTTGTTGTCCGAAGCCATGGTCTGCCCAGAAGCACTAGGTATGCCCCTGAGGACGACCGCCGAGATGTCGAAGCGGTGTCCGCCCACGATAATGCCTATTTTGCGAATTAACCCCAATGGTCGTACTGAGCGGGTATCTGCCATTCGGAGCCAAAATGGGCAAGCGTCCCATTCGGAAATGCCTAATTGCTCGCAAGTTTTCGCGCTAATTACATTGACGCCTGAGCCGTCGTCGATTACGCATCCAGGAATTTCCTATCCGTGTAATATTAACGTAATAGCCGGGTTGTGCTGATCCACCACCGGCGGTCCATCGCTAATGTCTGTCAAGTTTGTGGTGACACTCACCCCCGGTATGCCTATCACACGTTCTTCCATGGTCTGGCGAAAGCATGGGACTAGCTGTAGCAGTTTCTCCATGGTTAACGTTATGTCACAGCCTGCTAACACCTACCAAATGGGGTCTGGGACCGGTCTTTCGTCCTCTGCTCGCTCCATTGTGTTCGCAGACTCCTTCCGCATGCGTTCCGTATTTGTTGCATTTGCTTTTTCCACCCACGCTTGGGCTTGTCGGCATACCTCGTCTTGCGCAACCCAATCAGCCGTTTTTGTTTGCTAGCGTGTCGTGACTTGCTGCACTTCCGCTGTATTCGTATTGACAACGGGCCCCTTTCCTTTGCGTGCTAGGCATTGCGTGGCATAATATCCGGGTTTCTAACAAATAAAACAATGGATGCCTTATTCACCCTTCTCGGCTCCTGGTGGTGTGTGCCACTCCCCTAGTGCTACTTGCTCCTCGCAGTCGGGCCTTGTTTGTCGGAACGTACGCGGTGGTTGTTGTTGGTCCCCTCGTTGTTCTTGGTGCCGCTCATCTCCCGAGCTTTCGTCGTAACGCCGGTGATCTCGATATTGCCGTGGCTTACCACGATAACCGTTGAAGCCACCCCGTTTGTTTGTCGGCCGGTGATTCTCGTAGCGCCGACCTCCTTTGGCATAAGTCGGTTGTCCATGGTACTCCTCGTCCTCTGATTCGTCCTCCTCGGAATCGTTGTGATTTCGGCGATTCCGGTGGTTCCAGTCATCCCGTGGGTTGCGATCCCTATACCAGGGTCGGTCTTCTTGCCTCCTTGGTTCAGTCCAGTGTGGTGGACGTTGCGTGTCCATGCTGCGGACTGCGGGAGCGGCTCTGTTCAACATATTGTATTCGCATTGGTCGAATCTGTGAGCCTTCGAGTGGTAGATGGGGCAGTGGATTCGCATATTGCACTCCACTGCGGAAGGCCCCGAGTTCAACCAAATCGTGCACTGGATGGCTTGACGAAACTGGCGTTCCTCGTCCTGAGGTAACGCTTGTCGTAAGGAGGACATAGCAAACCTTTCCTCCTCCTCATCCAACTCAAGCTATAATGCTCGTTCTATTACCATATCCATCGTTTCCCCTTTCACGCTATTGTTGTTGAGCGTTGCCTAGATGGGCCGGTGTAAAGCTGCCAGAAATGTTTCTCGAGCCTCGTCCTCCACGGGGCTTCGTTCCAGTTTCCGTCGTAAATTTTGGAAACATAAGCTGAAGTTTGCTATTGTCTCGGTCGGCAGTTGCTTAATTGTGTAAAACTACCCGAGGATTTCGTGTTGGGGAACCCTCCGATGGAAGAACCGTAAGAAAGCGGACTGCAGCTGATCGAAGGTTGTTATTGCTGGTAAGTCCATATATGAGTGCCAAAACGCCGCACGCCCATCTAATGTTAACCTGAACTCCGTCATTTTCGACTGGTGTGCTACCGCCTCCGAAAGGCTCTGCACCATGTCGTTCGCATTCCAAACATTTAGGAACATGCGAATATGAGTTGCGGGGTCGGTTTCGCCGTTAAAGCGGGGATAGGCAAAGGCCATGGTGGAAGCTACGGCGGGTCGGGAAAGGTCACAAGGTGGCTGTGGTGAGTGTGGTCTCCGCTTGTCGTCGAGGTGTTTGGGGAGCGACAAATCACCTTTATAATCACGGAAGGAAGTACTGAGGTCGCTTAGGCGTGGCTTTTGCCGTGCGCGTTCTTCCGCTTGGCGTGTGACAGACGTTGTTATTGGCCGGTCTTGTCGTGTTGGTTCTCTAGGGCGTCTGCGGCTAAATATCCATTTGTCGTTGTTCGTCTGTGAGAAGATACAGATCACCAAGCATGCCAAAAGTGTTACCGATTAGGAACACGGTCCGCGGTCAGTCCTTCGACCTGGACCTCCAAGTGGGTGTGGAACAACGAATAGGCGTCTAAGCGTAATGCGTAAGGGAAGGTTCCCTGTAACCTATCAGCGTATACGGGGAACGGCTACAATTGAATCCCTACCAAGGGTTACACTTACGCACTTGAACGCTTAAGTATTCAAGAGACATACAGTAGATTAGTCGTAGCTATACACAAGAAATCAGAGAAGATAGGATTCTATTATCAGACGTTTCTTTACATTCCCAAAATTACACGCACCCTCTATCAAAGGTTTTCTGCCCGTTATATACGCAGGGTCTATTTAGCCGTTCACGCTTCCTGCGTGAACCGTTACATGTGTTATGCTCTTATATTATTTCTTATTCCTACGCTTTTGTCCGTCGGTTACTATTACGGCGGACAACACCCCTCACGCTCTGATACCATGTAAAAGAATAGCATGCGGAAACAATAGAAAACCGAACACAAAAACGCAGGTTTAATGGAGAACTTAGAATATACACAGTACGCGGGAGAGAGAGAGAGAGAGAGAGAGAGAGAGAGCACACAGAAACTCAATTCAAAAATAATACTCAATCTGTAATACTCTATACATCGTATGTGTTCAGTGAACACGCTTATACAAGTCCATACGAACTGACAGAAGGTGTACTTCAATGCTCACACGAGCGTCTGACACTAACTACAAGACATTAACTACTTAGTAGTCCAGGCTGCTATAAGGCTTCCGGTTACTGATGGATCCGGCTCCCCAGATCACCGGCTCACTTGCTTACCAACTCACCGATCTGGCTCATCCTTCGGGATGCCGATCCGGCTTAGGCTTATTCAGCCGATCTGGATCCGGTTGAGCTTGCTGCTCAACAGTTGTGCATGTTAGAAGCATTGATACACCTATAAAAACCCTCATAAGGCTTGTGTAAAGGAGGGGCTCAATATGTGATATCATTATCATCACCATCAATATAATCTTCTTCTTGAGTCTAAAAAACTTGGTTTTTTTCAAATGTGACATTGGTTTCCTCGACTGTAACATCCACATCGTCGTCTTTTCGACAAATTCGTGAATGTCCTCCCTAGTCCGTGGCCTCGGTGGTCCCGCTCAAGTAGCACACGCACACGAGCATCTTCGCGATAGCGTTTTCCTATCAATGTGATGGGCTAACCACATCTCACAATGACTAGTCGACGACGATGTGAATGCATCGAATACTGCCGAGTTCGATTTGTCTCTAGATAGACAAGCAACAAACCGGTATTCACAGCATGATCTGGTAGAGTTCCAGGACTTCTAGCATTGCAAAGAGAATATGAAAATTAAAATACATAGGATATATGGAAGATTACGAGGCAGTAAAGGATCGAGGTTCCAATATGGATCTTGAGAATATTATAATAGAGGGTAGGAGGAGCTTCTTCTTAATCTAGTGAGCTACATAGATAGATTATATTATCATCTTCGGAGGTCAAATATGACCTATGAGACCAAAAATATTACATTTCACGTGATACGTGTGAAGGTGAGTAGCGACTCTCAATGTTCAAGAACTTTACCAATGAATGTTGCAATCGACAGTGCACATCGTGGTTTTGATAGAAATTCGTGCAAGGATTGGGCTCGATCAAAGAGATGTGGAAAGCATGGTCGAGTATGACCAAAGGCAGAGCATTGTATCAAAGTGTGATACTTAGACTCTCGAACTTGTTTAGGGCAAAGTGTGCATAGTCGGCCACTCTCATCACTTGTGCCCCAACGCCCTGTCTCATATCTCAATGCATGCGAGATAAGTCGCATGGAAGCAATGGTTTGAATGGCAGATATCGGGATGGGCTCTAACATGTATCGATGTGTACGGCTTCCCCGTCCCGCAAAGAATATGGTTTGGTAGTTAGGTGCAACATTTGTAGTATAATGTGTGAAGCGTGAGGCACCACATTTGTCCCATGTCATGATACATTGGCGTTGCAAAAATGCCTCATTTATAGAGGAATCTAGTGACGCATCATGAAGCAAGTGTCTTGCATCCCATCAACCAAACCATTTTTCTAAATCTTGCATCCTACTGGAACACAAAATTTTGCTTTTATGCATCTTTTGGATCTTTTTGCTTGCTTCCCATGCAATTCTAGGAAGTCGATGTGAAGGGCTTTTTTGAACCTTAAGCATGTATTCAACAACCCTTTCCATGGCCATGATCTAAATGCGAAGCAATCCCATCTCAAGGAGGAGGGTGTAGGGCATTTGTTTCTTAACTTGTAGAAACTTTATAAGAAAATGTTTTTGAACATTTTCAAACTCTTTCCACGTAGATTTAGGGATGCTATTGCCCCATACTTCCACCCCATAGAGAAGAACCGGGATCACCAAAATGTCAAAAAGATATTTCTTGAGGACCCAACACTTAATATCTCTAAGATTGCATGTGTTCTCAAATGCATAATATGCTCTCTTACCCGCCTCTAAGCGGCGTGTAGCACATTCATTCCATTTATGATATGAAGGAACTTCAAGGCCAACATATTTGAAGCTTTCCACACATTCAAGTGGCTCAATGTTGTACATAATGCATGGTTTATCTCTTTTTCTACTCTTCACAAGCATAATCTTTGTTTTAGAGCTATTGACACTTAATCTAGTATGCATGCAAAAAATTTCCAATGCCTTCATAAGCTTTTGTGCATCTCCTGAAGTATTTGCAAAAAGCACTACATCATCCGCATATAACAAAAGCATAATCACAACATTCCCAATGGCAACTTCTTCAACACATTCTTCCTTTACAAACTTGGTAACCATTTCTTCTAATTCATCAATGCATAGACCAAATAATGTTGGTGAGAGTGGGCATCCTTGCTTAACACCAATAGTGCTATTGAAAAAATTTGAAAGTCTATCTCTCATACGCACACAACATATAACCTTCTCATATATTCGGGAAATTGCAAGTATATATTCACTTGGCACCTCAAGTTCTTCCATCCGCCTCCAAAGATGTTCACGAGGTACCATATGAAAAGCTTTCTTGAAGTCTACAAAGAAACAATATAAATCTTTACCTCTAAGGCGACTTTCCTCCATTAATACTCGAAGAGTGACAAGATGATCAATGGTGCTATGGTGTTTTCGAAAACCAACTTGTCCATAATCTCTCTTACCATTTTTTTTCTCCCCATACACTTATCTTTGATTCCATTATACATCCAAATAGTTTTGCCATTAATGAGCCAACCATGATGATTTGATAGTTGTTTACATTATTTACATCTCCGCCTTTATGTAAAGGTTTGATCCAATTTTTAGTCCAATCATATGGCATACCATGTTGCAATGCATCATTAAACATATCTCATATCCATATATGTGCTTCATTTCCCATCCATTTGAGCATTTCAGCTTTTATACATTGAAGATCGCTTGCCTTTCGAGAGGCCAATTTCTTAAGTCCTATGCATAAATCTTCAATTGTAAAGAAGGGAGGCATATGTGAAAGAGAACCATAACACATCATCTTTCCGGCAAGAGATAACTCATATAAATTCTTACAATGCATAGACAAGTCATGAAAAGTTAAGTCACCATAACTCTCAACACGTTTTCCCTTTAGATTTCCCCAAAATTTAGCACATGCATGTGCTTTCTCTTGCGTTTGGATAAATTGTTGAGTAACTTCCCATATTCTTCTCTTTCTTTGAATAAACCTTTTATACTCATGCAAATGCTTTTGGTAATTCTCTTTATCCTTAACTACATCCAAAACCATAAGGCACTTTCAAGCTTCACGACATTCTTTATCAAACCATTTTTTCCTAAGTTTCTTGGGGCATTTCCAAGATATGCGGTTGGTCGAAAAACATTTGTTTGTACAGGAGAGAATGACCTTCTTGAAAGCTTCCCATTTGCATTCTAGTGTGACACCTCAAAGGAAGCTCCAAATTTATCAAGATAGAGAAAATGTGATGACATTGTGTGTGAGGCATCCCTAAAGAGAGAACCAAGGGTGTGTGCGAAACAAAGAGCATGGTTAGAGATCCCAACAATATAATGTCGAGAGTTTAAAGTGAGTTGGTTATGCCAGCAGTTTGGAGATAATAAAGCCATTGCTTTGACACATTGATGTGGAAATTTTAGTCAATCAGTAATATTTGGTGACCAAACAACATATCTGGGGGTATTAACTTGAGCTCTCTATCCCCTGAGTTGATAGAAGGCTAACAACATAGCACCAAAAACATAAAGAGGTTACTTCTGGAAGGGGGGACAGAAGAAGGAAGAAGATAAGACAATAGAAAAGTCATCACTCTTGTCTCTTTCAACATATATTCATAAACTCATTTGACAATTACAACATTGTCGAAATCTGTATACATATAATGTAGGATGGATCTTATACAAGACAACAACAATGTTTGCATACACAAAACATCATTTACAACAATTGTAAATATCATACATACTCTTAGATCACATTTAGAAACTCATCATTTGTGATTTGAATGTCATTCCAAATCTTATATAAAATTCTCAACGAGGGCAATGACAGAATTGCCAATTACATAATACAAGGGGTTATCAAGGCTTTTTTTGACAGTCGTGAGATGAATTTTTAGAATTTTTCTTAAAAGGTGCACTTTAAGATACATAAGTGTATGGTTGGCATACTTCTGTATTTGATTGTTTTAAAAGAGCAAGCATACTTATCGCAACCATGACTGCAACTCCAACTACAAGAGGTGTATACCGTTGATCACCAGTTTTGTTGTCTTTGTATATTTACTCCCAATCCTCCATGTTAGAACTTGGTATCCCTTTGGGATTCGCGTGGAAAAAATTTCCTTGCCACTCCTTGAGAGTAGTTTAAATGCAAGTTCAAAACCTGAACACAGTTGTGTTCTAAGATACTATTGAATGACTTTCTGAATAAAATAAACTTTGAATATTGCCAAAGCTTGAGCTACACCGAGAAATATATCTGAACACGGAATCCTCTTGATAGACAAACAAGTATATATTTTGCTTAGAACTAACCTAACATGATAAAAGCCTCGAAGCTTTAAAATAATCAGCCTCTTTAATTTTAAGATAATTTAGGAAACAAATTGTCATTTGTCTTGGCCAAAAGGGATGATAAATAACCGAATAAGCAATGACCATAATACCTTGGCACCTGACGATCTTGGATAAGTTAGAGCATTGAATTTTGTTATAGAAATATCACTCTTTGGAGATGGCCATGTAAAAATAAGTCAATCATATGAATGACATTCATCAATTATTAAAACTTTAGAAAAACTCAAACCTATGACTATCATCCTCATCTTCTAGAGGTTTCGATCAAATGGCCGAATCCCAAAACCTCCGCATCACTATGCTTGTCAGATCAGTATTGGCAACCTACATCATCTGAAATGCACATGAATTTCCTTAGTGAGAATACATCTAATGTATTCTTGAGAGTGCGCAAATGTAAAATGAAGATTAAAACATGAAAAATCTTCTATACCATAGCAACAATGACATGGGTTAACTATAAAACATCGAGACCAGCCATAATGGAACCATCTGCCACATGAGAAACTCCAAAACACACAAGGAAGAAGATTTTAATGCTAAGGTATTGAAGATTTTAATGCAATTTTAGGGCCTTTAATTGAGAATGTTTACAAGTCTCTTTAATAATGCATACCAAAAATCTATAATGCATTCTTTCAATCTTCTACAAATAGAAGATCTTAAAATAAGCCATTATTGACAGACGCAAAGTATATATGTATAGTTTACCTGTGTATCGATTGTCAAGTCTCGACTCTCGACTCTCGAGTTGAAGGCACAGGTCATCGAGAAGAAATCTATAGTGAATTCTTTCAATCTTCTACAAACAGAAGATCTAAACATAAGCCATTGTTGCCATAAGGAAGGTATATATGTATGTATAGTTTACCTATGTGTAGATTGTCACGCTTGGACTCTTGACTCTCAAGTCGATGGCACAAGCAAGCAAGAAGAGGGAAGTCAAGAAGAAATCTATAGTGAATCCTTTCAATCTTCTACAAACAGGACATCTGGAAATAAGCTATTATTGACAGAAGCAAGGTATATATGCATAGTTTACCTATGTATTAATTGTCAAGTCTTGACTTTCGACTCTCAAGTGGAAGGCACATGCAATAGAGAAGAGAGAAATCGAGAAGAGGTAGCACAGACACACAGGAAAAGAGAGAACAAAGAGGGAAAAACTGGGGGAAACAGAGGAAAAGCACAGTGAAGAGGGGGAAAGAGAAAAATTCGTTTTTTTTAAACATTTTTATTTTTTAAATGCATAAATAGCCGGTTACAAAAATATGAACCGCCTGGATTACAAGTTTTGGGAAATTCTAGCCGGAATCTGTTCCGGCTCTCTCCCACCTTAGTTGGCAAAAATCCCAACTGAACCGGAACATTGACATTGTTCCTGGGATTTTGCCCAACACTGCTTAGGAGTGGTCGGGTGGATTGGCACCCTTCTTTCTCTCTCTCCTCTCTATTTTCTAATAATATATTTCTTATCTCATGCTTACATTAGGATCTAGCTCTAAAACTAATCATGGACAGTGCATAGACCAGTAGTAGGGATGATGACCAGCCACATTATGCTGAAAGACCCCAGTTGGAGGAGGATACATATTGGGAGGATGACTATAGAAGAGATGATCAGGATAGATATAAAAATTATTACGCACCCAATTACCACAAGAGGTAGACAACGAACAATAGGGGTGGTTTCGCTGAGCCGAAAAGCTATGGAGATAATCGACGACCTCAAAACCAACAACAAATGGAGGACTCGATGGACAATCGCCGACTTCCAACACAACCATATTGGTTCCCCCTTGCGGTAGGGTACACATCCAAACTAGGCCGAGAGGGGTTCGAATTATCGTAATGTCTCTACTCTCCACAGCCAGCTACAACTGGTCATACCCCAAGTATAGGTCCCCACCCGAGTAGATTGAACTTCCGGCGAAGGCTTCCGTGAGCTCGTGAATTGTCAGGCCAAGCCCTGCATTCCAAATGGCCACTTTGTTGACCGATTGTAGGTCCTGGATGAAGCTTAGCGTGCCGTTCTTCTTCTGCACTGTAAACCACTGATTTGAATAAGGATCACTCGACGGCTCGAGGATGCCCATGTCCACTTTTTGCTTGAACAGCTCCATCAACTTCGGGAAGTGAGCCCTTAGTACCGGAATTTGTTTGAGATTCAATGGTACGTGTGGTACCATGAAGATCACCATTGCCTCTATGATTGTTGGGTCGATGCACCTGATCTCCCCCGGAAAGAATGCAAAGGCTTTGAACCTGTGCACTTTGAGCATCCTCCGAAACCGGTCCTCCTCCGCAGGCAGTAGGAAGCCACCCCCACTTATTTTGAGCTTCCGTAGCCTCTCGTCATTGAATTGGTGTCCTATGCCGGCTAGATCCAGTAAACTTGGGTCTGTCGGGACCCCTTTCATCTGTTTCCAATTGTCCTCCGGCAAGGGAGCCACAAGTGCCCTCACCTTCCGGTCCACAGTCTTGTAATTGGTGTATACTTGGGGCGGTCCGATCCAATCTGATCACCTTCCCGAAGTCCTCCATGAATTTGTACATGGTGAGTGACAAGCTCAACATTGGGTGCGTAACACGGTGCGTAACCCAGTGCGTAGACTGGCTGCGTAAAACAGTACGCATAACGTGGCCATATCGGTGCGTAAACCGAAAGGCCGTTAGTATGGTATTTCCTCGTAAGGAATAATTTTGGGAGTTAGTGTAGTAGGATCATTTATGAGCAGTCAAGTACTGTCAGTACTTGTGTCAGCCCGATAGTCAGGGCTTGTATAAAAGGTGCTCACTGAGCACGAAGTATGTACAGAGTGTCATTATTTTGAAATAGAACTGAGTTTTCTACTCTCTCTCTCTCTCTCTCTCTCTCTCTCCCTCTCCATCTTTGCGTTCTCTGTGTTTTACCAAAATGTCGTTCTCCGAATTGTGTACTCTATGTTTCGCATACGCTTTCGCACACGTATTCTTTTACATGGTATAAGAGCGCGAGGGTTGAAGTCCTCTGCAGCCGACAGAAAAGCTTGCGACAAAGACATAGTTGACTTGTTATTCTTGGTTTTCGAAAAAGATAAGACAGCAACATGGACAAAGGAATGGGAAGCTCGCTACCGATTGAGAAGCTCGACAAGAGCAACTACGCATCTTGGTCGTACAAGATGCACCAGTACCTGCTTGGTCATGGCTACTGGAGTTATGTCGAAGGAGATAATGATACAACACCCGAATCGACACATAGGGATTTTTCGGCTTGAGAATAGCCAGCAAGCAAAATCCTCTACTACTTTGCGTCCTGTGTGAGTGATAGGGATCGGCTCAAGCCTAAACCGTTTGGCTTAGCCGGCTTGAAAACGGCTTAGCGGCTTAGCGGCTCGGCTCGGCTCGGTTTAGGCTTGAACTTGCCTTAACAGTTTGAGCTCGGCTCGGCTTGGCTTGAGCCTCGCCAAACCGGCTCAAGCCGGCTAAACCGTTTAAGCCGTTTATAAACTTTAGAGAGAGGGGGAGAGAGACAACAGACAAGGGGAAAGAGAGAGAGAGTGAGGGAGGGAGGGAGAACTACATAGACGTGGAGAGAGAGAGAGGGAGGGAGACTACACAGACGAGGAGAGAGAGAGGGAGGGAGGGAGACAACATATAAGGAGAGAGAGAGAGAGAGAGACTACACAGAGGGGAGGGGAGAGAGAGAGAGAGAGAGGAACTACATGAGAGAGAGAGTCGAGACCACAAACGTGAGAGAGAGTGGGAGGGAGAGCTTGTACAATGTATAGTATATAGTATATAGTATATAGTGGATCATCTGCGAGAGAGAGGGAGGTAGGGAGAGAGGGAGAGGGAGAGGGAGGTTTTTAAACCGGTTTATAAGCCGGTTTGGAAACCGGTTTACAAGTCGTTTACCAAACCGGTTCACAAACTGGTTTGTGAACCGGCTTGGCTCAGGTTTGAGATCTCGTAAATGGTTTAGGCATAGCCGATTTGGCTTGGATCAGGCCAAACAGGCTAAGCCTAAACCGAACCGTTGCCGATCCCTAGTGAGCGACTAGCTATTGAGCTATATTCAGGATGCCAAGACACCAAAGGACGTGTGGGCAAATCTCAAGAAGATTTTTGCCGCTAGCAGCACAACCAAGAAGCTTCATCTCAGGTAGGAGTTGAGCAATGTTCGACAACGAGATATATCGGTGGCTGATTACACCTCCAAGATCAAAGAAATATGCGACTCTCTCGCCTCCGTCAACTTGAACGTCGAGGAAGATGAAATGGTGCAAGTTTGTCTTGGTGGGTTAGCATCAAAGTTCAGAGTGTTCCGAACGGCGGTCTGTACAAGGGAGAATCCGCAATCATTCTTCGAGCTTCAGTCAATGTTGCTCGTGGAGGAAAATCATGCGGGTGCATCGACGAGTATGCACGCCGATGACAAGATGTTGTACACGGAGGGAGATAGGCCCCGTGGTCATGGCAGACGAGGCGGATCGGCGCATAATGGAGGCGGTCGAAAAGAGCAGAATGGATGGCATAATCAAAATGTCGGCAAGAGAAGGCCGCAACAGAATGCTGGTACTGTGGCAAGAAAGGCCACAAGGAGAGTGAGTGTTGGGAAAAGAAAGCCGATTCGGACAAAGCTGGATCGAGCGGAAGAGACGCAAGAAGGCATCAAAAGTCGCACTACGTTGAGGACTCCGAACGAGCCAGAAATGGATCAGGCCCTGCCTTCATAATGACGCACAAGGCCAATTCAATGGCCATGAACACCTCAAAATCGAGGGAGGTGTGGTATGTTGATTCCGGAGTGTCAAATCATATGACGAGTCACAAGGAATGGTTCTCGTACTTGGAGAAGCCAGAAAAGCAAGGGGTAGTCGAAACAGGAGATGACACCCCACATACCATCGAACATGTCGGTGATGTTCCCCTCAGCCATGTCGGGCAGAAAGGGAAACTCTTGAACGTGCTACACGTCCTGACCATAACGAAGAACCTGGTGTCGATCAGACAGATCTTTGACCAAGGGATGCAGGTTCGATTCACACATCTAGGGTTCTTCATAGAAGAGGAGGGCAAAGTAATCGCGCAAGGGCACCGTGAAGGGAGGATGTTTATCCTCAAAACCAACAATGTGGGTACCGCTATGTTTACGAAAGGACAGAAGGTCGAGTCGGACATCGACCTGTGGCATAAGCGGTTCGGCCATATTAACTTCCTACGGCTTCGTGAAATGCAGACGAAGAACATTGTGTTCGGCTTGTTGAAATTTCGAGGTTGGAATGGCCAAGTCTGTGAAGCCTGCAAGATGGGAAAACAATACCGACTTCCATTCCCCAACGAGCATAATCGTAGTTGAAATCCGTTGGATTTGATCCATTCGGATGTGTGGGGTCCGACACAGAACGTGAGTCTCAGTGGAAGCCGTTACTTTGTAACCTTCATCGACGACTTCACTCGGCACACGTGGGTATGCACGATCACAAAGAAAAGTGAAGTCTTCGCATGTTTCCTGAAGGTGAAGAGACTTGCGGAAAGGGAAACAGGGCGTAAGATCAAATGTTTATAGTCCAATGGCGGGAAGGAGTACTTCTCCAACCAGTTCACAAGTTATCTACAAAAGGAGGGAATTCGATGCAAATTCTCGTGTAGACACACAACGCAATAGAATGGCGTGGCCGAGCGGAAAAATCGGACAATCGAAGAAGTGGCCAGGGCAATGCTTGAAGAGAAGCATATGCCGAAATTTTATTGGGCTGAAGCCGTGACAACGGCTGTCTACCTACATAATCGGACTTCTGCTAATGGAGGAGTGTCGCTACGTGAATTGTATTTTGGAAAGAAGTCGGACATGGCACACTTGAGGATTTTTGGTAGCATTGCATATGTGCATGTGCCAAAGGAAAAGAGGAGGAAGTTGGATGCCAAAGCCGAAAAGTGCATCTTAGTCGGCTATCTAGACGAACAGAAGGGGTATAAGTGTTATTACCCTCGAACAAAGGAAGTGCGCGTAAGTCGAGATGTCGTGTTCAACGAGTGCGCTTCGTGGTACTTGCCTTCCCCTCCTGTACCTCACAACTCCATTCCGAATTCTGAAGAAGAAGTCAACGAGGTTGAGATGCCTCTGCATGATGGGGACATTGGAGCTCTAAGAGAGTCCGATCTCATTTCGGGTGAGTGGGCCGAATGAGAGGTTGGACTGAAATGGCCAACCAAATGAAGAGATGGCGAGTAGTGAAGACTCAGTCGTGATGTCCCCGCGTAAAGAACCGAGGAGACGGTTTACACGCAAGAGAAAGGGAAGAAAAAGATGTCGGAGTATGATTTCGAAAATGCCGAGTCAAATCATAGCAAGTCTGACTACGGGCAAACTTAAAAGGAACCTCCACAGAAGAGGTCGACATTAGCCGAAAAGGTGGTGAAATCAGGTAATCACGAATTACGCCAATCTGCTCGCATGAAGAACCCTGTAAAGAGATATGGGTATAATGAGTACATGGCGCACCATTACACGTACATGACACGAGTGGCAGAAGTGTGTGAGCCAAAGAACTACGCAGAAGTGGTGAAAGACGCAAAATGGCGTGCCACGATGGAGGAAGAGATGCGCGCTTTGACTGATAATGAGACTTGGGACCTGGTTGATGCACATAAGGGTGTCAAGCCGATCGGATGTAGGTGGGTGTATAAAGTGAAATACAACACTGACAGCTCAGTCAATCGATACAAGGCCCGTTTATTTGGCTATGCGCAGATGCACGGCGTGGACTACGATGAGACCTTCACGCCTGTCGCGAAGATGACTATCGTGCGTGTTCTGCTAGTCGTAGCGGAGGCAAAGGGGTGGCACTTACATCAGATGGATGTAAAGAACGCGTTCCTACAAGGTGATCTTGAGGAACAGGTGTACATGGCCCGGATTTCTATCTGAACGAAACACTTCAACAGTTTGCCAACTGAAGAAGTCACTCTACTGACTTAAGCAAGCCCCGCGAGACTAGAACGCGAAGATTACGAAACAGTTGTGTAGGATGATGGGTTTTACGACGTTGAAATCAGACTCTTCACTATTTGTTTGGCAAGGTCAATATAGACCGGTTAGTCTTCTACTGTATGTTGATGATTTAGTCATCGCCGGTGCTGACTTGGACGAAATCAACCGTGTAAAGTCTCAACTTGCGGCATCATTCGAAATAGATTGTCGGAAGCCTCATCTATTTGACGATCACCAAGCCGGACCTTAGTTACTTGGTCGGACTGATCAGTCAATTCATGTCGCAGCCTACGGTCGAACACTTTGACTGCGCGCAAAGGATATTGCAATATGTCAACAAAACTAAAAACATGGCGTTGTTATATCAGGCAGGTGTAGCCGAACAATTAGTCAGGTGCATGGATGCTGATTGGGCCAGAAGTGCCCACGATCGTAGATCCACGTCCGGATACGCCTTCTCATTAGGAAGTGTGGTGATCGCGTGGAGCATAAGAAGCAGCCGATAGTAGCACTGTCGAGCACGGAGGTCGAATATCGAGGGGCGACTGTTGCTACGTGCGAAGTCATTTGACTGAAATGGCTATTACGGGATCTGCATGTGGAGGTGTCTGATACGATGATGATCTATTGCGACAACCTTAGCAATATCCACCTTGCGAAAAACCCTATATTTCACGCCCGGACCAAGCACATTGAGGTGCACTATCACTTTGTCCATGAGCGGGTCCTTTCAGGTGCAGTCGAACTGGTGTATATTCCTACGGATCGGCAGGTTGCCAACATCTTCACCAAGCCCCTTTGTCTCGACAAGTTGCGGCATTTCTCGGGTGAGCTTGGGTTGTGTCACCTCGACACGCCGAACTTGAGGGGGAGAAAGGAAAAACAGGAACAAGAGCATGGAAGGAGCGGAATTGACCGCGACGTGGAGTCAGATGAAGAATTTGATTTCGGGTCAGCTAAAGAAGCCGAAGAAGAGAGCAAGGGCCGTAATCGTCAGGAAGAGCCGAGGACAACCGAATCACGGGGAGGTAAGCCCAAGCCCAAGACATGGTTTGACATGGTCAAAGGCCTAAAGACTGAAGACGAATTGGAGACAACTAATTCGGATGTAAGTGGAATTGAATCGGAAGAGACCAATTCAATCGAAATGTTCGATTCGGATATTACGAATTGACTGAGGGCCAAGTGGAGGAAAGGGCAATAGAAGAGGCGCCAACACCGCAACAGCAAGGGAGATGAGAAGGGCGAAATGAGCAGACTAGCCGACCAGAAGGCTTGAGGAGCGCGGAATCAAACAGGTCGAGGAACGCGAGGAAGGCATGAAGCCAGGAGAAGCCGGAGTGAAGATCCAGAGGAGCATGTGGAACTTCAAGTTGAGCTTGAGAGGGAGTGTTGAGTGACAAGCTCAACATTGGGTGCGTAACACGGTGTGTAACCTAGTGCATACATTGGGTGTGTAAAAACTGTATGCATAACGTGGCCGTATCGATGTGTAAACCGAAAGGCCATTAGTATGGTATTCCTCGTAAGGAATAATTTTGGGAGTTAGTGTAGCAGGCTCATTTATGAGCAGTCAAGTACTGTCAGTACTTGTGTTAGCCCGATAGTCAGGGCTTGTATAAAAGGTGCTCACTGAGCACTAGGTATGTACAAAGTGTCATTATTTTGAAATAGAACTGAGTTGTCTACTCTCTCTCTCGCTGTCTCTCCCTCTCCCTCTCCATCTCTGCGTTCTCTGTGTTTTACCAAATTGTCGTTCTCTGAACTATGTACTCTCTGTTTCGCATACACTTCCGCACACGTATTCTTTTACAGTACATCCCAATAGAATTTACCGGAACAACTTGTCTTCAGTAAGATCCTCCTTGACTACCTTCTAGATCAACCCGTGGGTGTCGTCAAATGAGACTGCCTCCATGACCGCCTCTGTCGAAGCCTAAGGCGTCGAATGCCTTCAAGCGTACTTCGACTTGTTTCTTCTCTCGGCCACCGATGTTGGTTATCGTACAACCTCCATTAACAGAGGCCCAAAAACTCCTACCTAGTGTACATGTGTGGGGTTTCTTCTGGGTGTCTAGACTACCACGGCCCCACGCCTTGATAGTCCTCTTCAAAAATCCTCTCGGCTATCATTGCCAAGAGTGTCACGAATCCGCTCGTGGTTGGGTGGAACCATCAAAAATTGGATAGACTATTTATCGTCCTAGCTCTTCACCCGTGCGTACACCGAACCGTTGTCCTGCACTTTGGTTTCCATACGAGCCACCGTAATGTAACGTTCACTGAGTATAAACGGATGCAATGACGACTCCTATACGAAGAAGGGTTGGCCTATTTCAACATCGCCCACCGTTACCTAGACATTCGGGGACGCCCCGTGAAGCTTTTCCATGGCATGAATTGTGGCACGAATCTTCCAAATGTGCTTGGTATTGAGCAGCCACTTACCCTTCTTATAGAAGTCCAAAATGATGAACCTCTAGTTAGGAGCGCACGGCTTCCAACGAAAGGAGTCTCTTCAACTTCTTCCTCGAATATGTACAACTTACAAGAGAGAGAGAGAGAGAGAGAGAGAGAGAGAGAGAGAGAGAAGAGCGAGAGCTCGGCATTCAAACTGACAACGCTTCATCTTCCCAAATTGTAGATCCCCCAAACAGTCTCAAACCTCTCCTTTTATAGAGCAAGGGGAGGCGATTACATCACCATAAAGCCATCCGTTTTCGGGCAGAGATTTCCCTTGCTATTATTCCATGGTATATTATTCTTATTCTCTATGCGTGTGCGACTTAAAATACCCATTAAACCTACTACCTAGTACTTACTCATCCTATGTTATCTACATGTGCTTGTACATTTCCGTGTGCAGCCTCGCACACCTCTGTTCACGTGCATCTAGCATGCTTTCTCCTTATAGCCGGAATCCATCAATATACCGTGTTTCTGTTTGAATCCCTTTGCGACGAGCTAAGCTCTATACCTGGGCTTCTCTGCTTCAGATACATATTTGTATTGAAAGACCCATTTGCAGGGCAATGGTTTCCTTCCTACGAGTAGTTCGACTAACTCCCATGTCCAATTCGGATGAATCAAGTCCATCTCAGATCTTATAGCTTGTAGTCATGTATCGGCATCTGGTGTGGCTATATCTTCTTTGTATGTGCTTGGTTCACCTGGATTTGTGTAGTTGACGTAGTCGACTCCTGGTTGGCAAAACTCTGTTGGCCTTCAATTACGTCTCGATGTCTTGGGTGCCGCATTGATCGGTTTGGATCCTTCGATCGGCTCTGTCGGTTAATCGAAACTTGTTGAACTACTTATATAAGGAGTCTTGTTGGATGACTCACCCCTATCGTAGGATTTTAGCGATGTCTCATCACCCTCCCCTTCTTCAGGATTGATTGACTTCGAGGTAAGAGACATAGCCGACTCAGGTCTATTATTGTCTTTGGCATTGGGTGTTTCAGTGGAGTCGACTCTATCGATTCCAACTCGCAGCTTGTCCACTTTGCCTTTTTCGACTCTTGTCGATTCGGCTTTGGCTTCAAGTTCCACTAGTTGTCGAATCTCCGATTTGGCCCGGTGGGACAATCCTTCTACGACGTCTCTGTCGATTTCTAAGGATACCTTTTTACCAACTATTTTCTTCTAGTTCTACTTAGAGAGGATAGAGTCTTCATTGAAGACTACGTCACTACTCCAAATCAAATTCCTATTCTCTGGGTCCCATAGTATGTAGCCGAATTTCCCATCGGTTCCATGACCAAGAAATATGCATTTCGTTGCATGGGGTGCCCACTTTGTCCTTTTCTCCCTCGAGATGAATATGTAGGCTTCACATCCGAATATTCGAAGCCGATTATAGGTCGGCTATTTGCTTGACCACAGTGCCTGTGGCACTTGGAGCCTAATAGCTTTTGACAGTGATAAATTTATCAAGTAAAATATTGTCTACAATGCTTCGGCCTAGAACTCCAGCTTCAGTCCATCCTGTTGGAGCATTGTCGTCACCCTCTCCTGGATGGTTCAGTTGATCCGTTTAGCTACTCCATTTTCCATGGGTGTGTGTGGAACGGTCTCTTTGTGTTTGATCCCTTTGTCAAACATGTATTGTTTGAAGGCTCGGGAGGTGTTCTCACCTCTGTTGTCGGATCAGAGTGTCTTAAATATGCATCCTGATCGGTTCTCCACTTCAACCATCCACCGAGTGAAGATCTCGAGCGCTTCGTCTTTTGACCTAATCGAATAGGCCTAGACTTTCTATGTACAATCATCTACAAATGTGATGAAGTACCGGGAGCCACCTAGTGATCATTCAGGCATGGGCCCACATATATCTATGTACACGAGCTCTAGGGGTTGTCTTACCATCTCGTAATGGAGAGTGCCCACTTCGGGTCTATTTCCCATATCGAGAAGGCTCACTGAAGTTTGTCTTAGTTTGGAGTTTTGGAATGTAGCCAATCGGCATCAATCGATCTAGGTCATCTTGTGACATATGGGCAAGTTGGCCATGCCATAGGTTCAACAATGGCCATATTGTTAATGCGATTATAATAAAGTTCAACAATGGCTAAATATCACACTGTTGTGAGACATGGCAAACACTCAAATGAAGACTTATCTTTGTTTGGTAAGTTTAGCAAAACTATGAGGTGTAATTGTATCCATGTTAATCAAATGAGTTATAATTAAGAGTTTGACCCATACTCGTATGTATATAATTATTCTTAATGTAAGATAGTGAACCTTAGGATAATGTGATTGAAATAACAAAGATATTAAAGCTTTCCATACTTGTGTTTAATGTTGATGCAATCTAATCCTTAGGTGATTCTCATGGGATCGAACTCCAAATGATAACGCTAGTTAAACTACAAGCATATGAAACATGTGGATATTGATGAGAGGTGTTACTCCAAGGTTGTGCAACTAATGGGACAGTGTAGCATCGTCCATTATCAACACACTACCCAATCTAAGTAGCAATGGAAGACAAACAAACATAATAGTTTGATAATTATTAACACACTACCCATTCTAAGAAGCAATAGAAGACAAAGAACCATAATATATGGACAATTATATTAGACACACTTTGACAGTCTGGACAACCAATCTCATTTAACCACTTTGATACTCTTGACGACCATTCACATCACCGACATCAACAATCTTGAAAGTCTCCAAACGAACAATCTCCACGTAATTCTGTGCAACACATCACAATGGGGATAATATGTTTAGGTAAACTTGAACCTCGAAGATTGTTACTATCAATACGTCATGTTTCTCTGATGCGCAAAATTAGCCTTAAGGTTAGTAAATCATGTTTTTCCATATTACAGTCAACACTATATGCGTGAAATCAGGCTTAAGGTTAAGTGAGGTTTCCTTACACAATAATTGAATAACATTCATATCGCTTTAATTTTACGAATTGATAAGTCAACAAACCAAGTGTATAGGAATATAATTGAAAAATATAGAACGATGTAAAGAATCGACTACACGAATGGAAGAACCCAAATTTTATATTAGAACTTGGAATTCATAAGTTTACAATTGATCAAAAATGACATTCTATTACATAGCTGCAATCAAGTCATCAACGTCACCTTTTACATTGGGGCCACGGGCCACATCCACATCGAAACCCTTTGACCTCTCGCTTCTCTTCGAGAGACTTGGATGGAAATGAAATTAGGCCTAGTATAACATCATTTTCATTGTAGAACATGTTTGTTATTTTACTAGAACTATTTAGCTTAAACCTCTACTTTTATTTTTATTTTTTACTTTTGATTAATGGGTAAATATCCCATTTTTTGTTGTAAACCATTTGTCTTATAGGATGAAGAAGATAAGAGAACATGAGCTACATTGACTAGCTCCTCGACCCGTTCGATTCTGCGTGCTTCGACTCTTCCGGTCGGCTTGTCTGCTCGTGCCTATATGTATTTGGGTCCATTGGGCCAATGCGTTCATGGTCTATTGTGGTGGAAAACCCTCGGCGAGGGCGCGATTGAAGATTAGAGTGAGAAAGGGAGCTAGGCACTCTCGAGCATATATGATGTGCTCGGCTCGCAATCCTGTGTGGTCCATGGATTTCCTATGTTGTAATTTTTTTATGACCTTCATGACCCTAGATGTCATGAAAAGTGTCCCCATGTTAGGTTGGGGTGTGGAAGGCATTGGGATGGGTGGTTGGTTCGGGACATGGTAGAGTCTCTCGATATATGTGTGCCAAATATTGGGAGCCTCGATGGGTGTTTGAGGTCGTGGTTCCCGTAGCCTCTTCCATGCAAGGGCTCAATCCCTACTCATGACCATATGGTAGAGTTCCCAATATTGAGATGCTTCCCAAGCTCGTCTTTTACGATGGGTCATCTTGCACATCTCTTTTCGAGCCTGTACTGAGGAAATAGTACCACTAAGTCGCGACACCTTAAGTTGTCTATACAACTCTCTACAATCCTCGTCATACCACTTGTTCTGTGGCATAGACCATATTCTTCTATGATTGGAGTGTTTCGTGTATGGGAAGCTACTAATTGTTGCCGAGTGAAGGGTGTGTGCAAGTTTTGTAGTGAGGTTCTCTAAAGGCAAGGAAGAATCAAAGGAGGAGAGATGGGCTTGAACATGTCGAGAGTAGATGTCAGCGAGCTCATGCGTGAAATGTATTATGGTGTGATGGTTTGGTTGACTAGAGTTGGTGGCGTGGGAGGTGTCGCATTTTAGCTCAAAGTATAGGAAGCTATGGTCTGCACCAATGGGGCATGGGGCCACCCGGAAGGAGTTAACCATGTGGGTAGCTTCAGCACGTCCTATTAGGTAATCAATTGTGCTTTCCCCTCCTCCATGTGGGAAACATGTCAGCGCTTCTGAGCCCGGCCACTTGGCTAAGCCATTATATATGATCATCTATTGCCGGCTTCCAAGTTCAAGAAGATGATGGCCAAAGCTTGTGGCGCCTGCACCTTGATCCTTTGATGTACGCATTATGTCTAAGTCTAAAGGGTCGACATTCACCATTTCGAGGTTTCTATCCATCTGAAATATTGTGCATTGTCGGGATTGGGTTCTCGCATTGAAATCTCCTACAAGGAAGACTTCCCCTTGAGAAGAATATCGGATTATGTCATCCGATAAAGGTTCGTATGGAGAAGGCCCATGCGGCATTCCTTCATCAACTATATTCACTTCTCTAGCCATATTATACCGGGATCCTTTCGGGTGGAAGTAACACACGGCGATAAATATCGCCTAGTCCTTGCTAATGAGGACTTTCACCCACATAAAATGGGCTTCTGAGTCTTTCTTTAGTATTTCTATCCTATTATGTATATCTCTCCGAATTAGTATCACAACCCTTCCAGACCCTCTAGTAGTATGTTGACGTGAGGTTTGTCTAAAGACAGATTCCCAACGAAAATCGTCAATTTGTGGCAGTCCTCGATTTGGGCTCTGATGTGTTTCTACTAAAAAAAGTATGTTAAATACCTTCAAAATCTCCTCTAGACGGCCATGGTGTGTCCAAAGTGC
Organism: Azolla caroliniana; assembly: GCF_043228905.1. NCBI lineage: Eukaryota > Viridiplantae > Streptophyta > Polypodiopsida > Salviniales > Salviniaceae > Azolla > Azolla caroliniana. Next base: position 12,351,339 of record NW_028230451.1, read on the forward strand.
ACTATTACAGTTCCATAAAGTCATCCTAAGTTTATTGTCTATCACATGGGCCACACGATGTCAATTGGCGGCGTGATCATTTATTATCACACGTCCATCTCGGTAAAAAGCACGATGCCCCTCTTTATGAACTTGTATGACTCCCCGCCCAATCCTTAAAGAATTGGTCTCTTTATAAAAATTGTGATTCTAGATTTTGAGTCCTTAAACTGAAGGAACAAAGATCTTTTCCTAGTGGTGTCACATCCTACCCTCCAAGTTTTAGTGATTAGTAGGGCTTCGTACCCCAACATTTTCCCTAATGTTTGTGCATCTTCGTCAGGAGATGCCCCTTCCTTGAGCCCAGCAACTCGTACATTTAGGCGTCGAGCTTGACGCATTTTTTCCTCCTCAAGGGTAGTGTTTACAAAATTTTCATCCTTTAGTTCCTTTTTAATATTATGTTTTACTACATCAACCCACCCAGTTTTTGCTAATTCCATATCTCTTTTAACCTCTTCCTTAACCTTTTTTATCTCGTCCTTAATATCCTCTAAGGAAGATATTTCACCATCTTCCCTAGATGTCTCAAGATCCTTAACTTGTTTCTGAAGGTTCATGTTGTCTACTTTAAGTTTTGTTATTTCAGCAATAAGCACTTCTTTTTCTTCCTTATCTTTTTGTTTTTCGGCTTCAATCTCTTTCGCCCATTTTTCTAGTTTTACTAAACGGTTAAGGACATCTAAAAATTCTTCCTTACTTATAATTTCTTCATGTGTTTCCTTGTGGTTTCGTCTAGAAGTCATGTTGTAAAAAAAAAGATAATAGAAAGAAAAGACAAAGAGGACAAAAAAAACTTAGTCGAGCATCAATGCCTTGCGCGCTAGGTTCGAGTGTAGAAAGACATGTATGCTTCAGCCGATTACGTCCTCAAAAGTGTATGTGATAGTGGGGACAGAAAACAATGACGACGCCAATGAAAACACACGACAACCGCGGTGGCAGCGGCAATGGCCAAGAACTGACGACAACGGTGACAGCAACGGCGGCAGTGGCGGCGACAGTCGGCATATGACAGCGGCAGTAGACGGCGGCTGCAGACGACGGCAACAGGTTAGCGACAACAACGGCAATGGCTACGACTACAGCAGAAAGAGCCGTTGAATCTTTAGAGAGAGAGAGAGAGAGAGAGGAGAATATAATAATAACCAAATCCTCTTTCACTTTACAATCGACTCGGAATCGGCTGAATGAGAGATAGAAGACGAATTTTGACTTGGACACATGTTCGAAGAAAATCCGATTACGAGAAGGCTTAGTGGACCACAGGAGCCCCCGAGTGACCAAAGCACATCTCGGCCGAGTTCGAAACTTGACAAAGGGAAGGCCAAGATGTTTGAATACGAAGATCCAATCAGTAACGCGTCACCTCACTCCCTTGACACTGAGTTCGAAGGCTTGGACATCTTGATCTTCCAGAAGAATGGAGTGAAGAAAGCATTAGTCTCTGCGAACTAGAAGTTGCGTTGGTCCACCCGTGAAAAGAACCCCGTAAGCCGATTCGGCTACAATGAGTACATGGCGTATCATTACGCCTTTATGATGAAGGTAGCGACTGCACGGGAGCCGGAAACATTTTCCGAAGCCGTGAAGGACCCGCGATGGGTCGACGCGACCAATGAAGAAATGCAGGCCTTGTGCAAAAACGAGACATGGGACCTTGTTCCCCATTCACCTCAAAGGAAAGTGATTGATTGCAGATGGATCTATAAGGTCAAATACAATGCCAATGGCTCCATAAATCTCTTCAAAGCACGACTCGTCGCAAAAGGATACGCACAAACGCATGGAATTGATTATGACGAGACCTTTTCCCTGATGGCTAAGATGACGATTGTACGGACCATAATTGCACTCGCAACCGCGAAAAGGTGGCATCTCCACCAAATGGAAGTCAAGAACGCCTTTCTTCAAGGAGAATTGGAAGAGGAGGTGTATATGGTACAACCACCCGGTTTTGAATCGCGTACTCATCCGAAAGTCGTGTGCTGCTTGAAGAAGCCGATCTACATCCTCAAGCAAGCACCGCGTGCTTGGCATTTGAAGATCACTTAGCATCTTCACCAAATCGGCTTTCAAATGTCGAAATCGGACAACTCCCTGTACATCCGAAACAAGCCGCACAACCCGATTGTCATTATCCTATATGTGGATGATCTAGTAATCGGAGGAAAGGATCTCACCGAGATTATTAAGGTCAAATCACTCCTATCCAACAGATTTGAAATGAAAGATATGCAAGAGCTCCATTACTTCCTTGGCATCGAAGTAATTCGAACACCAATCGGGATATTGATCTCTCAACGGCACTACGTTCTCAACCTACTCTACAAGTTTGGAATGACCGAGTGCAAACCTATGTCTACCCCTCTCGACCGAGATCTCAAGCTCGATGTCGATTCAGGCACAACCGAGTGCGGTCCGACTCAGTATCGACAACTGATTGGCACCCTAATTTATCTATCCATCACACGACCCGACCTCAACTATTTAGTCGGCCTACTGAGCCAATTCATGCAGAACCCACGAAATGATCATCTCGATTGCGCTAAGAGGATACTTTGGTATGTCAGTACGACGATGGATTACGGCATCATGCATAAGTTGAATATGCTTATTCGAATCGAAGGGTACATGGACGTAGACTGGGCCGGTTATAAGGCCGATAGACAATCCACTTCCGGATTCGTCTTCTCCCTCGGCAGCAAAGCGATCTCATGGAGCAGCAAGAAACAACTGACAATCGCACTATCGAGCACAGAGGCCGAATACAGGGGCGCGGCAGTCGCCGCGTGCGAAGCTGTTTGGCTCAAACGCATCTTGAAGGACCTGGGCGTTCCCTTTATAGATCCAATTCGCCTCACCTGCGACAACATGAGCAACATCAACCTCGCTCGGAACCCAATATTCCACGCCCGGACTAAACACATCGAAGTGCACTATCACTTTATTCGTGAACGTGTTCAGGCTGGTGATATCGATTTACAACATATCAACACAAACCTTTAGGTTGCTTATATCTTTACGAAGGCCCTAGGTATCGACAAGCTGTGGTAGTTCGCGACTAACCTTGCTCTCTCAATCACCGACCAATCGCGCTTGAGGGGAGTAAAGTACAACCACAATGTGGTTGATGCCCAACAGTAGCTGACCAAAGCAGTCGAAGTACGAACAAACAATCGAAATCGTGAAATTGTAAACCGAAGTCAAAGCCGATTCATCTGAATCGAAGTATTCCAAAGACCGAACCGAAACAACTTTTCGACATACGGAAGTTGTGTTCGAAGGGGCGTGTTGAGAATCAAACTCAACTTCCCATAGTCAATGGACATCGTACTAGGATATTTTTGTAATTAGTAGAAAGTGCACTTGCCCTAGATCAGTTGGTATTTAAACCAACCCCTTTGGATGTAATATGTTGTTTCCTGTCTAGAGCTCTCTCCCTCTCTCTTTCGCTCTCTCTCATTCTCTCTTGTCTCATGTGCACATACACACACAGTCCTTTCGTTGCACACAATCACTCTCGATTCTTTACAAAAACTATTGTAAATAACCGAGGACTAATAAGTACGAGGTAGGGAGTGTTTAAAAGGTACTTTATGATCCCTTGAAAAGAGGGGAATAAAGGTGAGCAGAAATAGAAAATCGAGGAGAGAATCGCTGACAGAAAACGGTTGTCTTTAATGATAATGTAACGGCATCCCCTTGTGCTATAAAAGGATAGGACGTAGACTGAGAGAGGTATCCATCGTTTTGGAAGAGAAGACGTTGTCGGTTTGTGATCTGGAGCTCTATCCGTTTCCTGTTTTGTTCGGTATTGATTCGGATAGCTAGGGTGAGGCCTCTGCTCGCGTAGGAAGCCCATGTGCTCCTGACCAGAGGCTCATTAGTTTGTGTGTGTGTGTGTGTGTGTGTGTGTGTGTGTGTGTGCGGACCTTAAAGCTATGTCTCTGGCCCGAGGCTAGTTGTATTCAGCTCTATCTTTTAACTTATTCATGGTTTGTTGTATCCACCTCCCTTGGTATAGGAATAGCGCAGAATACTGCTCGTCCACAACTGAGTCTTGAATCACTTCAATGAGAAGGAAAACACAGAAATGGGAAATAGAGAGTACACAGGATGTTTACGTGGAAAACCCTGAATGGGAAAAAACCACGGGAGCCCACAGATTCCAACTATCACTATGAAGAAAAAAAAAGGATACAATAAGAGACTCTGAGACAACGACCTCGAGCTCTGTTTCTTCGCCAAGCGGTAGCTACAATAAAGTATCTCTCTCTCTCTCTCTCTCTCTCTCTCTCTCTCACACACACACACACACACACACACACAACAACTTATCCAAACGCAAGAGAAAGCACATGTGTGTGCTAAATTTTGGCGAAATCTAAAGGGAAAACGTGTTGAGAGTTATGGTGACTTAACTCTTCACGACTTGTCTATGCATTGTAAGAATTTATATGAGTTATCTCTTGCCGGAAAGATGATGTGTTATGGTTCTCTTTCACATATGCCTCCCTTCTTTACAATTGAAGATATATGCATAGGACTTAAGAAATTGGCCTCTCGAAAGGCAAGCGATCTTCAATGTATAAAGGCTGAAATGCTCAAATGGATGGGAAAGGAAGCACATATATGGATAAGTGATATGTTTAATGATGCATTGCAACATGGTATGCCGTACGATTGGACTACAAATTGGATCAAACATATAAATAATGTAAACAACTATCGAACCATCATGGTTGGCTCATTAATGGCAAAACTATTTGGATGTATAATGGAATCAAAGATAAGTGTATGGGCTGAAAAAAGTGGTAAGAGAGCTTATGGACAAGCTGGCTTTCGGAAACACCATAGCACCATTGATCACCTTATCACCCTTCGAGTATTAATGGAGGAAAGTCGCCTTAGAGGTAAAGGTTTATATTGTTGCTTTGTAGACTTCAAAAAAGCTTTTGATATGGTACCTCGTGAGCATCTTTGGAGGCGAATGGAAGAACTTGAGGTGCCAAGTGAATATATGCTTGCAATTTCCCGAATTTATGAGAAGGTTATATGTTGTGTGCGCATGAGAGATAAACTTTCAGATTTTTTCAAAAGCACTATTGGTGTTAACCAAGGATGCCCACTCTCACCAACACTATTTGTTCTATGCATTGATGAATTGGAAGAAATGGTTACCAAGTTTGCAAAGGAAGAATGTGTTGAAGAAGTTGTCATTGGGAATGTTGTGATTATGCTTTTGCTATATGCAAATGATGTAGTGCTTTTTGCAAATACTTTAGGAGATGCACGAAAGCTTATGAAGGCATTGGAAAAAATTTGCATGCATACTAAATTAAGTGTCAATAGCTCTAAAACAAAGATTATGCTTGTGAAGAGCCAAAAAAGAGATAAACCATGCATTACGTACAACAATGAGCCACTTGAATGTGTGGAAAACTTCAAATATCTTGGCCTTGAAGTTCCTTCAAATCATAGATGGAATGAATGTGCTACAACCCGCTTAGAGACGGGCAAGCGAGCATACTATGCATTTGAGAACACATGCAATCTTGGAGATATTAAGTGTTGGGTCCTCAAGAAATATCTTTTCGACACTTTGGTGACACCGGTTCTTCTCTATGGGGTGGAAGTATGGGGCAGTAGCATCCCTAAATCTATGTGGAAAGAGTTTGAAAATGTCCAAAAGCATTTTCTTACCAAGTTTCTACAAGTTAAGAAACAAACGCCCTACACCCTCCTCCTCCTTGAGACGGGATTGCTTCCCATTGAGATCATGGCCATGGAAAGGGTTGTTGGATACATGCTTAAGGTTCAAAAAAGTCCCTCACATCGACTTCCTAGAATTGCTTGGGAAGCAAGAAAAAAGATCCAAAAGACGCATAAAAGCAAAATTTTGTGTTCTAGTTGGATGCAAGATATAGAAAAATGGTTTGGTAGATGGGATGCGAGACACTTGCTTCATGATGCATAATTAGATTCCTCTGTAAATGAGGCATTTTTGCAACGCCAATGTATCATGACATGGGACAAATGTGGAGGCTCACGCTTCAAACATTATACTACACATGTTGCACCTAACTACAAAACCATATTCTTTGTGGAACGGGGAAATCGTACACATCCATACATGTTAGAGCCCATACCGTTATCTTCCATTCGAACCATTGCTTCCATGCGACTTAGCTCACATGCATTGCGATGTGAAACAGGGCGTTGGGGTACAAGTGATGAGAGTGGTTGGTTATGCACACTTTGCCCTAAACAAGTTCGCGAGTCTGAGTATCACACTTTGATACAATGCTCTGCCTTTGATCATATTCGACCATGCTTTTCACATCTCTTCGATCGAGCCCAATCTTTGCATGAATTCCTCTCACAACCACAATGTGCACTCCCGATTGCAACATTCATTGGTAAAGTTCTTGAACATCGAGAGTCACTACTCACTTTCACACGTATCACGTGAAATGTAATATTTTTGGTCTCATAGGTCATATTTGACCTCCGAAGACGATAATATAATCTATCTATCTATCTATCTATCTATCTCTTTATGCAATAGATATCCACATACAACAATATGACAACAACACATCTAAGTGATTGCCCTAAGTCATATTTATACTTATATGACCTTAGGACTATTTACAAATATAGCCTCAATAGGCTTACTAAAAAACATATTCACAAATATGTCTTCTCTTACGCTTCTCACCGGGCCCTCTTTATTCATAACCGGATCCTATCCGGAGGGACGGATTTCCCAACAATCTCCCCCTTCACTCCGGCATGGGATGTCTCGCCAGCCCGATCCGCTTTCGGCACGTGTCCAACTTGTCGGTTGTCAACACCTTGGTCAGCATGTCGGACCTGTTCTCCTCCGCGTGGATCTTCGTCAGCATGAACTCTTGATCTTCTACTCTCTCCCGGCTCCAGTGGTACCCCTGTTGGATATGTTTCATCCGGGAATGGTAGGCCGCATTCTTTGCAAGGTGGATGGCATATTGACTGTCGCAGTAGAGCCAACATTCCTCCAGTTGGATTCCTAGCTCTCCGATGAAGTCCTTCATCCAGATTATCTCCTTGTCGTCTTCCACAGCTGCCATGTACTCTGCCTCCGTGGTTGACAATGCAACTGTCTTCTACAACCTCGACTGCCACAAAACAGCTCCCCCTGCATAAGTCATAATATATCCGGATGTAGACCGGCTCGTATCCGCATCAACCTACATATCTGAATCCGTGAATCCATCAAGTTCGGGATTATAGGAGTTGAACCAGAGGCACATACTCGAGGTGTCTTTCAGATACCAGAGTATCCACTTGACCGCGTTCCAATGCTCTCTTCTAGGACTGCTAATGAACCGACTCACCACTCCGACTACATATCCAATATTCAGTCGGGTACATACCATCGCGTACATCAAGCTTCTAACGGCGAAGGCATATGGAATCTTCATCATATCCATCTTCTCCACCTTTTTCGTCGGGCTTTGTTTCCCGAATAGCTTTTAGTATTCCGAAAGTGTCGATCCAACAGGTTTCGCCTCCGACATGTTGAACCGATTAAGCCCCTTTGTCACGTACTTCTCCTATGACAACCACAACAGCTTCTTCGACCGGTCCCGGATGATGTGCATTCCTAATCTCTGTCTTGCCGGCCCCAAGTCTTTCATTGAGAAGGTCTAGTTCAGAGCCTTCTTCAGCATCCCAATCTTGCCTTGGTCACATTCGACGATCAACATATCATCCGCATATAGGAGTATCAAGAAATCTCCTCCGTCAAAATTCTTCACAAACACACAGTGATCGGCCTGTGTCTTGTGGTACCCTTGTCGGTCATGAAGGAGTCGAACTTCCGGTACCATTGCCAGGGAGCTTGCTTCAGTCCATATAAGCTCTTCTTCTGCTAGCACACCAAGTGCTCCTTCCCTTTCTTCTCAAATCCTTCCAGATGATGCATGTAGATCTCCTCTTCGAGGTCACCATGGAGGAACGTCGTCTTTACGTCTAGTTGCTCTACCTCGAGGTCCATGCTTGCCACTATGCTCAGCACCGTCCGGATGGATGTCATCTTTACTACCGGGGCAAAGATATCATTGAAGTCCACTGTTATTGCTAGGGCCGGACAACAACCTAACACAGGGTGTCCACTTAAGACACGTCACCAAAGGGTGGTACGACAGAATGACTTATGGCACAACGCTTAGTTAGACCTTAATCGATTACTTAGCCATCCGTAATTAACACGCGTAAGATATAACAATGAATACAGAATGGTAATCAACACTGGAAGATTAAGACAATAAGCTTTATTAATTATCCGCTCCTGATTACATTGTAACCGGGCCTTTATATAGGTCTCCGGTGCGAAATACAAAACGGTGCCAACCGGCACCTTTACGGGATCGTTCTGGATCCGGATCGGCATACCGATTCCGGTCCGTCTATCCACATCTTCTTATATAATAATATATATATATTAAGACTACTAATTACAACAGTTCCCGAATAACTATTCCTTTCACACTCTAGTTTGGACCTCCTTAAGCCATCTTGCCGGCCGGTAACACATGGCACGCCCGTGGGACAGTACCTTGTACGTCGAACCCACTATCCGGCCCTTTTACGCTTCGTCCAAAATGTCCAGAATGCTTTGCTCCAAAATTTCCAATGGCTCGTCGGGAATCTGTTGTTGTTGTTGTGGCTGTTGCTGTTGTTCCGTTTGTGGCTGTGGCTGCTGCTCCGTTTGTGGCTGTGGCACCGGCGTTTCCGTCGTTGGTTCCTCCGTCGGAGTTCTCTGTGGCTGACTGACCCCGGCTTGTTCCCCCTCTGGTCTTTGCACCGGCGACGGTTCCTCATCACTAAGGTTGACTGTTGCCGCCTTTCGCGCTTTTTCTTCCCGGAGCCGGGACCGCTCATAGCTTTCGAACTGGATTTGAGCCTCCAGCCGATCGTCGTCCAGTTGAGCTACGAGTTGTCAGACCTGCACCAATTGTTCATCCGCCAGGGCTGTGAAATCTTCTACCAGCTCATCCCTTATGGCGGGGAAGTCCTCTGAGGTCAGTGTATAACAGTCGTCACCCTCCTTTCGTCAGTTTTCCACGTCCGCCCTAAGCAATTGGAGTTCCGTCGTATTCTGCGCCCATTTCGCCCACCAACGCACCGAGCTGTCGTCAATCAAGCTTTTGGTCTTAGTGAGCCATGACCGGAGGATGCACTGGATCCGTTCGGCTCCCATCTGTGATTTATTTTCTGCGGCTTACCGCTCTTCCTTCAATTGCTTGATTTTGATAGGTTGTTTGCAACCTCTGTAATACCATTGTCGCTCTTTCCTTGTCTTCATGGTTCTGTTTGTGGAGCTCCATCCGGTCATTCGCCGCTTCCTCCAATAGCCTGGAACTTTCCGCTCGTTCTTCGGCCAGTGCCGTTGTGGCCCTATCAACTTCTTGCCGGAGCTCGGCCATCCGTTCCTGTTGTTGCTTATGATCCGTCTCTAGCTGCTTGTAGTCCCGATGCAGATGATCGAAATCATCGATCTTCTGCTTCAGCCTTTGGTTGATCTGCCGGCGCGCGTGGTCCTCCCGGTCCTTCTGTTGCCGGAGCTCTTCCTTCAGCCTCTCGATTTCCGTTTCCGCCATCCGTCGCAACTTGTCTTTTTCCTGCAGCAATTTCTCTTTTTCCTCCTTCAGCTAGTCGTAAGCATGATGTCCTTTACGCAAGTTTTCCTTTGCCCAGCGAAGGTTCTCATCAGTCTTTCTTAATTCTTCTTCTGCCGCCTTCTTCAAGTCGCGTTCACGGCTCCGTAATGCTTCTTGTGCAGCGAGCTCATCTCGTAATTCCGCAAGCTCTTGGGCTTGCGCCGCATCTTTCTCCGGGACAGTTTGTGTCTTCGGGATCTTATTCTTCTGTACATCAACCGGAGTCACCGGTGCTTGGATCTACGTTGCGGTTAAGGCCATTTTGGCCATATCTCCTATTATCCGATCCAAGTCTTGTTCGAGGCACCGGATCCTTGACCGGGGCGTCTCCAGTTCATCGGTTGTGACGAGCAATCGTTCCGTTTGCGCTCTTTCCTCCGCCTCTATGCATCCGACTACTTCGGCAATTTGGTCTCCTATCCACCGGAGCCATTGGCTACCGGTGCACTGTTGTTGCGCTTGCACGGAGAGTTGACTAATGGGTTCACTCGCCGGTGGCTGGTCCCGCCATTCTGCGTCAAGCTGCGCTTCTGGTTCTGCCAGCTGACCACTTTGTCGTTCCGGCTCTGAGTGTGTTTCGGCTAGTCGCCCCTTGTCTGCTTGTTCTTGGCCGGTTGGGGCGGTTGGCTTTTGTATATCCGGCTCTTGGGTGACGGGGCTTGCCGGTGCTGCCTGTTGTGCCGGGACCTCTGTGACCGGTTCCATCCGAACCGATTCCGGTGCCTCCCTTGGCGTGGGTTGCTCAGTGTGAGTTGCGGGCGTTCCATCCTTCTGTGGGTCCGAATGCTTCCCGACTAATTCAGCGGTGCTCTTCACCGGCCGCCGCTGGAGGTGCTCCGTGGGTTCTTCCTCCATTTCTTCCACCCGAGTTCCGGCATTCATTCTTGCCGCCAGGGTGTTCGTTTCCTATTGCACCGGTCGCTGGAGTGGGCTCTTCAAGGGCCGTGTCGGTGTCTCCTCACTTGCATCCGTCGACCGCTTCTGGTTGGCGCGCTCCTTCGCCGCCTTCTCTGCGTCAGTAGTCTTCCCCTTAGTGGCCTTCGAGGCCAACAGTTGTTGTCGTTTCGAAGCAAGTTTCAGGGTGCCGTCCGTTGCTCTTCCCCGCTTCTTGGTTTGGACGGGCTCGACCAGTGGTGCCAACAGGGTGAGCCATTGTGTCACCGCATGCCATATTTTCCGGCCTTCCTTTCCGTCCGTTCCTCTCACTATATCAATCGCCGTACTCAGCCCGTCGGCGATCAGCACCAGCCAATCTACCTTGACCCCTTCGTACGTTGCGATGATCAAGCATGCTCGGTTCTTAGGCATGACAGGGGGTCGAGGGTACATGTGGCCAAACTCATGGAGCACCCGGGCAATTTCACGGAATAGCATATCTTCGCCGCCCTGTGTCCTGTAGCCCTTGCTGGCTAGAGAGTACTCACCGAAGTATTTGATGAGTTGCTCGGTGGTAGGATTGTCGATCGTGTAGATGCCTCCCTCCGGAAGGCCTATTAACGCACGGATTGCCTCCTCCGTGATCACCTCTGTGTCGATTTATTTTATAATCTTTTTGGCCTCCTTGTGTGGCGCCGCCTCCATGATCGTTAAGAAACCCTCCAGACCGTGCTGCCGTAACCATTTCTTGGCGGCTTCAGACAGCGTTTGGCAGTCCATCTCTGCGTCGAGGTCGGAGAGCGTTGGCGAGGTTTGATGTTGGGGAGAGTGTGAGAGAGAAAGTTCTGAGGGAGGGGGTTCTCTGTGTGCGATGTCGTGAAATACGAAAGCTTCACATTAAAAGTCTACAATAAGATAAATACGTAACTAAAATAACATTTGATAATGTTTTATATATAAAGATAATATTAACAACACATATGATAATATTAGATATATGTAAAGAAAAATAATATATATATATATATATAGACAGATAGATAAATATATTATATTACACGAACAAGAGAGGACTTGAACCAATAACCCCACCCTATGACTCTCAAATCTTACCATTTACTCTATACTAGTAATATACATAAAATAAAGCATACTTTATATTACATAAAGGATTTACTTCATGATATAAAAATAAAGTTGTATATTGTATTCAATAGTATTTTGAGACTCGAAACCACAACCTCATACACCAAAGTCAACACACCTACCATTAGGCTAGGTCCTTTCTCTTTAAGATTATATTTTTATGTTTATTGTTATTGCATATATTGTTTCATACATAAAAGCTCAAATGAGCGAGATGTTAATCATGCATCACATGTAATGCATGAACGCCAAATGGCGATCATGCATCACATGCATGTCTTGTACCCTCCAATGCATCATATGCATGGGGGCACCTATTTAAAGGGTGAAAGAGAAGATCAAAAGGGGGAAGAGGTATGAGATATCAATCAAATTATGTATTACATAAGAGATACCATAAAAATAGAGAAAGAAGGGAAGAAGTTGAATATAAACATGGAGCTCTAGCTTAGCGGTCGTGGTGGTCAATTCTCAACAAGGGGGAGGCGGTTCGAGCCTTATCTTCATCAAAATATTGAAGTGAAGATTGTAGTGGTCTACGATCAAGAAAGAGAAGAGTGATTGATTACCTTGCAAGACAAAGTTTGGAGGTTCAACGACGTGCATAATCATTTTGTAACTCTTTCATGAAAATGATTATAAATTTCATACACTTTCTCATATATTATTTTATATCTTATCTTGTCTTATCTTATATTCCTTAAAAAATCTTATTTTGCCATATCTTATTGATCTCTATTCACTCCATCTCTACTCTTTCGTCTCTTCCGTCCATAATCCCAGTGACTCCTTCCTCACTTTCACGTTATCCTTTGTGTGCGCAACGCTACGCTTCTAGGCGAGCCACGTCCCGACAGCGAGCTCTCTACGATTTATCTTCACACATCACTCTGCGTCTGTTCTCCTTGGTTCGCGATAGGAGAAGGTCTCGATGCGTGGGGGTTTTTCTCTCTGCATCTTGGCTCCTTTTTCGAGCCTCCGCATGTGCAGGTCGTGTACTATAATAGCATTGCGTGCCATGTGGCGATGGTTTAATGTCCTATTCATAGCTCCTCGTACCTTTTCTACGTGCCTCTTTACTCCTTGTGTGCATGGCCATTTCCACCACTCCTTTCCATGATTTATTTGATTCGCTCCTTTTTTCTTTTCTTTTTCTTTTTTTATAACTTACTTGTGTGGTTAGTTTTTCTTCGGTCCTGTCGGACCTTTGCCCGAAGCGTGAAACTTGCCAGCCTCTTGACGATTTGCCGTCGTTCTGCTCTCCCCGGTTGCCGGCTCATGCTCCTCCTTACTGGCTTGGTGGTAGCCCTCGTCTTCACCAGTTGCCGTTATGGTTGGCATGCCGGCGTCTGCTTCGGTGGCGGCCTTTCGTTCAAATGGGTTCTTAGGCATAGGTCCTTTATATGGTTTTAGTCTAAATCCGTTGACCCATTTGCCCAGCACTTCTCCGGCAAGTGTCCCCAACTGGTAGGACCCATTGAACTCGCGTGTGATCCAGTACGGTCCGGTCCATCTAAACTGTAGTTTACCTGGCATTTTTCCCATCCAGGTTTGGAACATGAGTACCGGCTTGCTGGTCCCGAACATCTTTTCGTTTCCCTTCCGGTGCCCATCTATAAATGCTTTCGTTCTTGGTTGTTCCAATTCCAGGTGCATAATGCTCGCCAGTCGATGTTCTTCCAGTTCACACAGAGCCTTTAACCGAATTGCCTCTGATTCCTTTTCGTTCAATTGTTCCCGAATCTGAATCTATAAGCTTGGTACCTGGAACTCGACCGGCATGACAGCCTCCAATCTGAATGCTAATCGGAACGGTGTTGTCCGGATGCTTGTTTTGTACGCTGTCCGGTAAGCCTAGAGTGCACTGTGCAGCTTCGTATCCCAATCTGTCCGATTTTCATTGAAGATCTTCCGGAGGATATTCTGGAGCGTTTTGTTCGTCGACTCAGCTAACCCATTTGCTTGCAGATAGTACGGTGTGCTTCGTTTATGTACTACCGCATAGAACGTCGTCAAAATTTCTACCACCTATCCAAGAAAGTGCCCTCCTTGGTCGCTTATCAGCTCTATGGGGCATCCGTACCGGCACCGAATGCATTCGTATAAGAATTTCGGCGTTGACGCCGCGGTGTTGTCTCGTACCGCTTTCGCTTCCACCCACTTAGTGCAGTAATCCGTTGCGACGATCACATACCAGTTGCCGGTTCTCATTGCCGGTGGTTTAAATGGCCCGACGAAATCCAGCCCCCATTTCTAGAATGGTTCTAGTGGTAGGACTGGCTGGTGTGGCATCCGAGCTTGTTCCGTTGCCTGACCCATTCGTTGGCATAGATCGCACTCCTTCGCATACCGAATTGCATCTTTCAATGTGGTCGGCCACCATAGGCCACTTTGCCATACTTTCCTTTCCGTTGCATCTCCGACATAATGGCCTCCGGCGACTCCGCAGTGTGCCTCCCGTAGTATTACCTCCTTCTCGTCGCTGCGCACCGCTCGTCGCCAGATACTGTCCGCACCTTTGTGGTATAGCGTGTCCTGTAATAAACAGAAGTGTCGGCTCTATACCGCCAGGCGTTTTCTCTCATCCCGGTTCATCTCCTCCGGAGGCAATCTGGTACTCAGAAACTAGTGCATATTAGTTAGCCACTTATCTTCTTGTGCCACCGTTTCATCTGTTGCCGTTTCCGTGGTTACTCAAAAAAGCTCTGCATCCGGAAACTCATCCGGTACTCCGTCACCTATCTCCGCGGAATCTAACCGGCTTAGAAAATCTGCTACTGCATGCTATATGCCGGGTTGGTGGAATATCTCAAATTCGAACTCTTGCAACAACAAAGTCCACCGGGCCAACTTAACGGTAAGTGACGTTTTGGATACTAGGTAGAGGAGTGCCGAATGATCTACATGGAAGGAGAACTTTCTTCCCAATAAATAATGCCTGAATTTTGTTACACTGTAGATCATTCCTAAAGCTTCCCTTTCCGTGGTAGAATAATTTCATTCCGCTTGGGATAGCTTCCGGTTGGCATAGTACACTGGCCGGTACCACCTTGGCTCGGTAAGCTGCATGAGCGCGCTGCTGATTGCGATATCGGAAGCGTCCACGAACTCATGAAACTCTTTACTCCAATCCGGAGGCTGCACTACCGGTGCTTGTGACAATAACACCTTTAGTGCCCGGTACGTCTTGTCTTCGATGTTGGTCCATTGGAACGGTGTTCGATGTACTGCCGCATGCAGAGGTGTAGCCAGGTCTACCAAATATCGGAGCATACGGCTATGCCAGCGGATTTGTCCTAGGAAACGGCTCAATGCCTTTGCCATTGTTGGTGCCGGTGCTTCCAGGATTGCTTTCACTTTGTCCGGATCTACGGCAATGCCTTCCTTGCTCACTATATGCCCTAGTAGCATTCCGTTGGACACTCCAAATACACACTTCGCCGGATTCAGGCTTAGCCGATACGTCCTACACTTCTCTAGACATAGTCTGAGATGCTGCAAATGATCTTCTTCTCTGCTATAGACGGCGAAGTCGTCAAGGAAAACCTGCATAAAAGCCGGTATGTATTTGCCAAAGATCTCCATGATGATCCGTTGGAATGTTGCTGGTGCCGTTTTCAGCCCGAACATCATCACCATCGCAACAAACACTCCCCATTCGGTGACGAAAGTTGTTTTCTTTTGATCCTCAGGGTGCATCCGGATCTAATTATACCCAATGAATCCGTCTAAGAAACTGTAGACTTCATGGCCGGCGACGGCATCCAAAACTCCATTCGTAAACGGAAGTGGAAATGCATCTGTTACCGTTGCCGCATTCAGCTTCCGGTAGTCGACACAAACTCTAATTTTGCCGTTCTTTTTCGGTACGACTACGATTGGGCTCAGCCATGTAGATTTCTTTACGGGACAGATGAAGCCAACCCTCAACAATTTGTCGATATCCTCCTTGACTTTGGCGGCGTAGTTTGGGTTCATCCGGTACCGACGTTGTGCTATCGGCTTGGCGTCTTTGCTCAGATGTATCTGGTGCTGATACAACTGAGGATCCAGGCCTCTCATATCCTCGTAAGACCAAGCAAATACGTCGCAAAACTCGTTGAGGAGTGTAATTATCGCCGTTTTGTTCTCTACATTCATTTCTTTGGCGATGTGCACCGGTTTTGCTTCCTCCGCCATTCCTAGATCTACCTCTTCTAATTGGGACGCTTTTACGCGATGGGATACGGCCATTTCCCTTTCCAACGCCTCCTGCGCATGCCGTAACTCCCGGATTGCTTCTTTATCTGGTTTCGCTTCGTTTCTGTCCGGTTGCAGTAAGTAGGGTGATACCGCTTCGGCGACGTCAATTTCGAATAGGGGTACAATCTTCGGGTTCTCCAGCAAGTACTACTCTTCTTATTCGTCTGCTAATCCTTCCAGCATATTGACACACTCCGCATATAACGGTGTCAGATCCTTGCCGGTGCCCTTCCTTGGTTGTGTTGGTACCCGTACCTTCGCTTTTCCCTACCGAAACGTAATCATATTCCTCCTCCAGTTCTGCTTGATATGTGTCGTCTTTAACCAAGGGCGTCCCAACAATAATGGGTACGCTCCTCGAGCCTGCAACTGGAGAACTACGGCTGAGATTCGGAATGTGTGGCCCCCGATGGTTACTTCCAAGTCCCGTATTAATCCTGTCGGTCGCACTCAGCTTGTGTCTGCCATTCGGAGCCAGAACGGACATGGCTCCCACTCTTGGATTCCAAGAGCATTGCACGTCCAGAGGCTTATCACATTAACGCCGGAGCCTCCGTCTATTATCGTGTCGGGGAGTTCTTTCCCTTTCACAATGGTCGTAATTGCCGGACTGTTGGTGTCCACCACCACCGATCCCTCCTCCGGATTTGAGAAGAATGCCGGAGCCGGTGGTGTTCCGCCTGTCGTCATGCCGAACTTGAGTCCTTCTGTGAATCTTGGTACTAGCTGCAAGAGTCGTCCTAACGGCAGCGTGATCTGGCATTCCTGCAATACCTGCCATGTCGCATTTTCAGACTGACTGCCGCCGGCGAGCTCTTCGGTGTTCTCCTTCTGTTTTTTTTTTAAGCGAGTTCTGCTACGTTTCGCTCATTGGCCTTTTTCACCCATTCCGTTGCCTGTTTCCGGATGGCCTCTTGTGTCTCCCATTCCATAGTCTTCCCCGTCGACCTTGTGGTGACCTGCTAGAGGTCTGCGACTTCGGCGACTACCATGTTTACTACCGGTCGCTTATCATAGCTTTTTGCCAGACATTGATTACTATAATGTCCTTCTTGTCGGCAGTAATAGCAATATGCTTTCCGGGTGTTGCTGGATTCGGCATTGTTTCCTGTACCCGGTGGAGGACTTGTGGTAATCGTGGGGCTTTGGTCTGGTTTGCTGCTTGAGGCGCCTTTTTCCAGTTCACGTGGGTGGCTCCCGTTTTTGACATGCCGTTTTTTATTAAAGTTCCTTTTGTTCCGGTACCCTTGCCGGGGTTGGTCGTCATACCTCCCGTAATCTTCCCGTCGTTGGTGATACCCGGGGGAGTGATCCCGGTTGTGATGCTCGTACCATCCATTGTAATCTCGGTACTTGTCATATCTCTTGTATCGGTCATAATTGTCTCGCAGATTGTCGTACCGGACATCTTGTGCCGGTCGATATCGCTCCTCTCGTCGCCAGCGTTCGTCTTCTTCATCTTGGCTGCTACGTGGCTCGATTTGCCGGACTGGTGGAGCTTGCCGATTCAATAAGTTATATTCGCACCGGTCCATCGTGTGGCTCGTAGATTGGCAGAGTAAGCAGTGCGTCTGCATGGTGCACTCCAGTGATGAGTGTCCGGAATTCAAGCAGGTCGTGCATTGGATTGCTTGCCGGAAACGGAGATCCTCATCGGTTGGTAATGCTCGTTGGAGGGCTCCCATTGTTAGCCAAGAGCTCGTTTTCTCCATTTCTCTAACCCGGTCGATGACCTGGTCGACGGTGCTTGTGCGAAACTTGATGACCGTGCATACCGTTCGTAGATGTTCCCGGAGCGCGGCTAAAAATATAGCCCGCGTTTCTTCCTCCGGAGGTGCGCGGGTAAGCTGACTGTGCATCCGTTGAAACCAAATGACAAACTGTGGGATGCTCTCCCCGGAGTCCTGCCGAATCGTATAAAATAAGCCCACCATTTCTCACTGATCCACCTCCTTCTGGAAGAAGTGCAAGAATTTTTCTTTGAGGTCCGCAAAGGTGGTGATGGTGCTGCGATCCTGCGTCCAGTGCCATCTGGCGGCCGGTCCTTCTAATGTCACGCCGAATTTGGCTATTTTAGATCGTTCCTCTTCTATTGCGGTTAACCGTTGTGACACATGGTTTGCTTCCCATGTTTGTTCAAACGCATGAACATGAGCCTCCGCATCCGGGTCATCCCGATACTTGGAGTACTGGAATGGCATATCCTCGTCCGGTGTCGGTATGCGGCTTGGCGGTGTCGGTGGTCTTTCCTGTTGTTCCGTCGGCGTCTGAGGTCTTTGCCGGTCTTCCTTTGGTGTTGCCGGCTCGACTTCCGGTGTTGGAGGTTTTTGCCAGTGCACTTCCGTCTCCGGAGGTTGCTCCACGACGAGTGTCGGAGGTTCTCGGTCTGCCAACTCTGGTTCCGGTGTTGGTAAGGTATCTGACTACTCGTCCTTCGGTCCTCCTAGGGTGTCGTTACTGCTGCGATAGTTCGTATGCGCGTTGTAACCCCCTTCCGAAACTGATTCCAGCGCTGAAAATGCTTCGGATTCACCGTCTCTTCTAGCCAAGGCCTGGAGAAGGGTTCCCGCTTCCCGGAGGCTGCTTAAGCTGCTTCCTTCGTCCGGGTAGGCGTTTTGTTGCAGACGGAGCGACTCCTTCGCCACTTTCCGGATCACTTTGGAAAATGATCGATCCGTTCGGATTTCTTCCGCTGCTTGCTGGAAAGCCTCTCGCCGCCGTCTCCGTTCAGCAAGTCTTCGTGCTCTTTCCGTAACCAGGTCGTCTGTTGGCCTAGTCATCCATTCCTGCCGCTGTTCACTGCGATTATGCAGGAATCGTGGTCGCCAAAAACTGTGTTATTGCTAGGGCCGGTGTTGGCCGGTCAGAAGAGCAAGGACAAGTGGGAAGGCAGAATCGGATCGGATAATAGGAAGTAAATAATAGCAAAATTATTATTCGGAGGGACGGATCTGGTACAGTTGTACCGATCCGGATCTGGACCGATTCGGATGTCGGTTGCCTAAGCGCACCAATTGTAACCTTGCCGGATGCCTATAAAAGGATTCGATGATTTGTAAAGGGTTTTTTTAACGGAAGTAATACAAAAGTAATTATTGCGTGTTTATCTGTATCCCGTATTGTTTACCGTCTGTGCTTAATTGTAATCATCTTACGCGTGTAACCTAGCATCCAATCCTTACCACCCCTTTAGAGAAGTGTCGGATAGACACCTGTGTTGAGGCTAGTCCGGCCAGACAGACAACACTATTTTGGCGACCACGACTCCTGCAAAGTGCAGAGGACAACCGGGGGATGGATGTCTAGACCAAACGACGACCACATCACCGAACGAGGGAGACGATACACCGAACGCGAGCAACGACGGGAGGCCCTGCAGCAAGCTGTCGACGAGATCCGGCGGGATCGGTCATTCTCCAAAACTCTTCGGAGAGTCGCAGAAGAAGCACTGCAGTTCCGGGTTCTGCAAATCCCCGACGAAGGCAGTAGCATAACAAGCCTGCAAGAGGCGGAAACGATACTGCAGACGCTCGCCGCGGGCGACGGGGACTCGGAAGCATTCGCAACACTTGAGGCGGAGTCGGAAAGCGACGGAAGCGTTGCATCCCGGTATAAAAGTAGCCACGACACACCAAACGACCGGGAGGACGAGGGGTCGGAAGACTCAGTAACACCGGCGCCAGAGGAAGAAATAACCCTGGAATTCGGTGACCGGCAATCGCCGAGGAAGGCTGACCGGATACCGACAACAACCGCGAAGGAACCGAAGGAGCGGATACCGACAACACCCGCGGAGGAACCGAAGGAGCGGATACCGAAAACACCCGCGGAGGAACCAACGGACCGGACACCGGCAACACCCGCGGAGGAACCAAAGGTTCTCACACCAACGCTAACAGCAGACAGAGAGTGGAGGAAACAGGAGAGTCAGTTGGACGACACGATGCCGTACCCATACCCAAAGTACCGGGATGAGGCCGACGGTGTACGCATTCCTCCAAACATGGGAAGCCAACCATATCTCCCAAAGACTGACGGAGCCCGAAGCCGAACGATCCAAAGTCGTCGAATTCGGCATAACCTTAGAAGGACCGGCGGCCCAATGGCACGCAAAGCACTTACCGGGCAGCTTTGCCACATTCGATGCCTTGAAGGCCAGATTCCTCAGGTTTTTTCACAGACAATTTGAGCAAAGGGAATTGGTCGGGCAGTTCTACACCACCCGGCAGGAAGAGAACGAGACTGTGCCACAATTCATTATTCGGTTCCAGAACCTGCACAGCCAACTAACAAGAGCACCACCCGAAGACGAAGCCAAAGCAGTCTTTTTGGCCGCACTAAAAGAGCCACTTCGAACAATGTGCGGAGTCCTTGATTTCCAAACCAGCACAATGGACCAAGTTATTGATCGGGTTTTAGAAATGGAAAAGACTAGCCCCTTCTTGTCGATGGGGATGTTACACCGGGCACTCCTAAAGGAGGAAGACCTGAGGTTCCGACAGGCCTTACAATGTACAACATGCCTAAATTCGGGGCACTCAACAGTAGACTGCACCTTGCGGACACAATGTGTGATCTGCAACTCTCGAGCCCATACAACGGACCGATGCGAATATAACCTGTTAAATCGGCAGGCAGCACCGGTTCGACACATAGAACCGCGCAATCAGAACCCGGACGAGGATCGATTCCGGAGAGACGACCACTACCAACGCGAACGTGGTAACAGATACGCTGATAGAAGACGCGACAACTATGACCGAGAGGAGAGACGCAGAGATAGCTACCCCCGGGACCGGTACGACAGAGACGAATCCCCGGAAGACAACCGACGCAGAGAAGAGAGGCGACAAGGATACGTTGATAGAAGACGCGACAACTATGACCGAGAGGAGAGACGCAAAGATAGCTACCCCCGGGACCGGTACGACCGAGACGAATCCCCGGAATACGACCGACGCAGAGAAGAGAGGCGACAAGGGAACCGAAATTTCCGACGGAATCAGAAGCGTGGATTTTTCCGAAGAGAGGAACGTCGGGAGGCAGCAAGGAATGACAACCCGGTATCGGTACCGGATAACCGAAAAACCGATGACGACCGCCGGAGCATACCCACCCTCCAAACCGGGGACAAAGGAGAAACGAGCAACAGTCACAAGGTGTACTGTTATTACTGTCGTAAGGAAGGCCACTATAGTAACCAATGCCCAAGCAAAAGCTATGACAAGCAGCCGGAAGTCAACATGGTTACAGCCGAAATAACAGAAGTACAGCAGGTCACAACCCAGTCAAAGGGAAAGATCGCCGAGTGGGAAGCCCAGGAGGCAATCAGAAAACAAGCGACACAATGGATCAAGGAGGCCAATGAACAGAATGCGGCAGAAGTAAGAGACCAAAATATGCCAAAAGACGAAGAAATCATACAGCCAGGAGAAAACCCGACGTGGCAAGCGCTACAGGACTGTCAAATCGTGCTGCCGTTAGCACGACTACTACAGTTAGTGCCACGATTTACGGCAGACCTACAGGCATCCGTCAGCAAACCGAAGTCGATGCCAGCACCGACATTCTTCTCCAACCCGGAGGAAGGACCAGCGGTGGTCGATACAAGTAGCCCGGCGATCACGGCAATCGTGAAAGGAAAGGAAATTGCTGGAACGATTATTGACGGAGGCTCCGGGGTAAATGTCATCAGCCAACAAACATGCAACGACCTGGGCATCCGGGAATGGGAACCATGCCCCTTCTGGTTACGCATAGCGGATGCTAGCTCAGTCCGACCGACCGGGCTTATCTGGGATTTGGAAGTAACGATCAGAGGCCACGTATTCCGGATATCGGCCGTGGTGCTCCAGCTGAATGTACAAGGCGCGTACCCCCTACTGCTAGGACGACCATGGCTGCGAACGGCGCATATCAAGCAGAACTGGCAAAAGAACATGATCACATTCCGGCGAGGGAAAACAAAGGTACGAGTAACGACGCAACCACGGGTGATCACCAGTAAGGAAGCAACTCCATTGTATGCGGAAAGCATTAACATGTTGGAGGGATTACCGGACGAGGAAGTCGAGCGGTACCTCGAGGAACACCCACGAATCGTCCCACTATTTGAGGTGGATATCACGGCGGCAGTAGAACCGTACATTACGACGTCGGAAGAACCGGACCAAGCGGCGATCCGGGAACTGCGACAAGCGCAGGAATCCCTAGAGAGGGAAATGACGATATCCCAGAGGGTGAAAGCATCCCAACTCGAGGAGGTGGACCTCGACACAGCAGACAAGCCCCGACCGGTAAATGTTGCAAAGGAATTTCCGAAGGAAAAAAAGAAGGCAATGGTAGCATTATTAACAGACTTCAAGGATGTGTTCGCGTGGTCGTACGAAGACATGCGAGGGCTGGACCCCCAGCTCTATCAACACCAAATTCACCTAAGTACGGACGCGAAACCGATTGCTCAACGCAGGTACCGGATGAATCCAAATTATGCGGCAAAGGTGAAGGAGGAAATTGATAAGCTGCTCCGGGTCGGACTTATCCGACCGGTCAAGCAGGCAACCTGGTTGAGTCCGATAGTGGTGGTCCCGAAAAAGAACGGAAAAATCCGGGTATGCGTGGACTACCGAAAACTAAATGCCGCAACAGTGACCGATGCGTTTCCACTACCATTTACGGACGGGGTGTTAGATGTGGTAGCCGGCCACGAAGTTTACAGCTTCCTGGACGGATTTAGCGGCTACAACCAAATACGAATGAACCCGTCCGACCAAGAGAAGACAGCGTTCGTGACGGAATGGGGAGTGTTCGTCGCGGTCGTGATGATGTTCGGACTAAAGACGGCCCCAGCGACCTTTCAAAGGATAATAATGGAAATTTTTGGGGAATATATCCCCGGTTTTATGCAGGTCTTCCTTGACGATTTCGCGGTCTACAGCCGGCACGGAGAGCATCTCGATCACCTCCGGCTGTGCTTGGAGAAGTGCCGCGAGTACCGATTGAGCCTGAACCCGGCCAAGTGCGTCTTTGGAGTGGCAAGCGGCAACTTACTAGGGCACGTGGTGAGTAAGGAAGGAATCGTGGTAGATCCGGATAAAGTCAAGGCGATTCTCGAGGCACCAGCACCAAGTAACGCAAAGGCTTTAAGCCGGTTCCTGGGCCAAATAAGGTGGCATAGCCGGATGATACGGCACCTCGCAGACTTCGCTACACCGTTACATACCGCCGTACATAGGGTACCCTTCCTATGGGCGGAGACAGAGGAGGAATCCTACAAAGCGTTGAAGGTTATGCTGTCGCAAGCTCCGGTGGTGCAACCGCCGGATTGGAGGAAAAGCTTTCACGTCTTCGTCGACGCATCGGACGTAGCAATCGGCAGCGTTCTGATGCAACTCACGGAGCCGAAATGGTACAGACCGGTGTACTACGCAAGCCGGAAACTCTCAAAAGCCGAACGGAATTACTCTACGACGGAACGCGAGGCATTGGGAATGGTGTATAGTGTCACAAAGTACAGGCACTATCTGCTCGGAAGGAAGTTTTCCTTCCATGTCGACCATTCGGCACTACTCTACCTGGTCTCGAAGGCATCCCTGACGGGAAAAATTGCACGGTGGACACTGCTGCTACAGGAATTTGAATTCGACATTTTCCACCGACCCGGGGCGCAGCATGCGGTAGCGGACTACCTAAGCAGACTCGAATCCGGAGAAGCAGGGGACAGCGTACAGGATGAGTTCCCCGACGCCGAGTTGTTCCGAATCACGACGGAACCGGCAACGGATGCAACGGTAGCCGATGAAGACAAGTGGCTAACCGAGATGTATCAGTTCCTGAGCACCGGAGTACCCCCGGAGAACATGGACCGCGATGAAAGGAAAAGGGTAGCAGTAAGAAGCAGACATTTCTGCTTGGTTGGAGACACCCTCTATCACAAGGGGGCAGATGGCATCTGGAGACGAGCAGTGCGGAGCGATGAGAAAGATCTAATCCTCAGGGAAGCCCACTGTGGAATTGCCGGCGGGCATTATGCCGGGGACGCAACCGCTCGGAAAATATGGCAGAGCGGACTGTGGTGGCCGACCACCCTAAAAGATGCCGTGAAGTATAGCAGAGAATGCGATTTGTGTCAACGACTGGGCCAACCCACAGAGCAGGCCCGGATGCCACACCACCCGGTCTTGCCCTTGGAACCGTTTCAAAAGTGGGGGTTGGACTTTGTCGGTCCCTTTAAACCACCGGCAATGCGAACCGGAAATCGGTATGTCATAGTGGCAACCGACTATTGCACCAAATGGGTAGAAGCAAAGGCCTTACGGGACAACACGGCCGCGTCCACGGCAAAGTTCCTATACGAGTGCATATGGTGCCGGTATGGTTGCCCGATCGAACTTATAAGTGACCAAGGAGGGCATTTTCTCGGGCAGGTAGTAGAAAGCCCGACGTCATTTTACGCGGTGGTACATAAAAGGAGTACACCCTACTACCCTCAAGCCAATGGACTAGCGGAATCAACGAACAAAACTCTGCAAAACATCCTACGAAAAATCGTCAACGAGAACCGGACCGACTGGGATACGAAATTGCAAAGCGCGCTATGGGCGTACCGAACAACGTACAAAACCAGCATCCGGACAACCTCGTTCCGACTAGCATTCGGGTTAGAAGCGGTCATGCCGGTAGAGTTCCAGATCCCCAGCTTACGGATTCAGGTGAAGGAGCGCTTAAGTGAGAATGAGTCCGAACGAATCCGGCTGGCGACGTTGTTGGAATTAGAAGAAAACCGAATAGCCAGCTTACTACAACTCGAACTAGAGCAAAGGAGGAGAAAAGCTTTCGTGGACCGACACCGGCGTGGCAATGAAAAGGAGTTCGAAGTCGGGAAACCGGTGCTACTATTCCAGACACGAATGGGGAACATGCCGGGAAAGTTGCGGTTTCGATGGACCGGACCGTTCTGGATCACCAAGGAGTACAATGGGTCGTATCAGCTCGGCACATTGTCTGGAGAGGTCATCGGCAAGTGGGCAAATGGATTTCGGCTAAAGCCGTATAAGGGAAATATGCCAGCCAACCCGTTCACGCAAAACCCGGAAATCCGACAGACGGACGCTGCTGAAGATATTCGGACCGAGGAAGAACCGACACCGATACTGACAAAGACTATCCCGGAAACCCAACAGAAGGACCCGAACAAATCGGGGGGGACCAGCAAATGACGGGGTCCAAACAAAGGAAGGAAGAAGAAGAAGAAAAAAAAAAAAAAGAAGAAGAAGTGGGCAAAATCGACGCGAATCGTAGTAATGATAGGGAGATCACAAGAGGTGGGAGCGCCACCATGCAACGAAGAGGCGCCATGCATTAAAGAAGGATGTGCGCGTACTTGCTATTTAAAGCATGGAACGTGGGCAGTCACACGCGGCAAACAAGAAAGGACTTACTAATTATGGCGGGAGAGGAACATGCACGGGAAACGAAAAAGGGCGGCTCGAGGCAAAAGCCACTATATAAGACACAGGCCTGCGAAGGTCTCACTTTTTACGAATTTTCCTACATACAGGCGCAGAAGCATAGAAGAGCGATCCGACGCACAGAGCACACACAGCGCGATCCCGAACAACAAGCAGCAGAAGAAGAATTCGAAACAATGGTACTGTCGGAAGAGGCATGCCAATGGATGAGGGAGAACGGGTTAAAAGGATTGTTGCGGATCGCCGACACTCCACCACACGCAGAACATGAGCAGGCGGCAGCATCGATCGATATATCAGAAGTCACGGAAGGAGCGGTGCAGGCGCTCACAGGGATAAAAGCAGGAGGACTTCAAACAATCGAAAACCCTTCCAGTGAAATCCTGTTCGAATATTTCGGGGAGTACTCTATCAGCAGCAAGGCGTACCGAACGCAAGGCGGAGAGAACCTGTTGTTCGGAGAAGTGGCCCGCGCTATGATGGAATACGGATTCGTAAATCCCCGTCCCCCAGCCATAGCCAAGTACCGGGCAGCGTTCTTAATAGCAGCGTACGAAGGCTTACAAATAGACTGGCTCCATTTCATAACCGAAGGATTGAAGGAGGCCATCAAAAATCTTGTGGAAGGAAAAAAGCCATGGGCCGGGATAGCACAATTGCTAACGGTGTTAGTCCCACCGGTGCTCCCCATCACACAAAAGAAAAGAGGTCGGCAGGAGACGACGCCGAAAAAGGTCACAAAGCGCCGACAGATCTTGGAGAAACACACCCTCGGATGGACCCAGCAAGAAGCAGAACAGCAGGAGGAAGGACCATCCCGACAGCAACAGGAACCGGCAACAAAGGCAAAACCGGCAGGTAAAGGCAAAGGGAAATCGGCCGAGGAGGAACCGGTAGCGCGCAAACCAATCCATATAACGTTGCGACGGCCGGAACCGAAACCAGAGGACTTTATACAAAAGGTCCGTCTGGTAACCGCACCGGAGGAGGAAGCTGAAACAGAAGACTCATCCGAACCACTGGTAAGACTCCCAGCAAGACAAGGTCGGGAGAAACGGGCGAAAGGACCGGCTCCACCAGTGGACAGAACTCAGCAGAGGGCGCAAGGACCATCTCCAGTAGCCGAGGCGGAAACAGCACCGGAACCCGTACCGAGGAAAGCAGCACCGACACCGGTTGGGCCGAACTTCAGAGAACCGGTCATCCCAGAGAAGAAGGAACAAGCGCCGGAGCCGGAGCCAGAGAAGAGGCCGGAAAAACAGCCTGAGTTAAGTGAGCAAGGCCACCCCGACACAGGAAGAACAAAGCCACAATGGCTGAGATGGCTTTCGGAGCAGTTATCGGGAGTAGCGGACCAGTTAGAAAAAGAAGAAACGTGTAGGCAACAGCTGACGCATACAACAACTCAGGAGTTGGTCGCGCTCCGAACACAGATCGAGGAAATGCAAGGGGAGCTGTTGCAGGCAAGGGAAGAAATTTAACAAGCACAAGTTGTCACCGAGCCGGTCAGGACAACAAGGAAGCAACCGGAACCGGAACCGGAACCGGTAGCCTTGCAAACTGGCCCTGAGACCGAAAAAATAATAGAAACCTTACGAGAGGAGTTAAAAGCTCAGGAGGCATTAAGGGAAAGAGAAAGGGAGCAGCGGAAAGCGGTGGAGGATGACAGACGAAAAATGGAAGAAGGCCTCCAGAAAGGTCGAGCCGCTAATGACCGACTGCAAGAAGAAAAAGAGAAGCTGCAAAAGGAGAAGGACCGACTACGTCGACAGGCCGAGCAAGAGATAGAACGACTGCAGGAAGAACTCCGACAACAGAAGGACCGGGACGATCGGTTAAGAGCTCAGGCAAACCGACGCCTGAAGCAGAAGACGGAGGACTTCGACCATCTCTACCGAGATCACAAGCAGGCCGAGTCAGACAACAAAAAACGGGCAGCAGACTACGACCGGCAAATAGAGAAGCTGAAAGAACAGCTCAAAGAGTGTGCTCGATATTTTGGAGGAACACTGAGGCCGGGAGTGGATTCGAAGTGCAAGGCACTTTCCCACGGGCGTGCCATGTGTTGGCCGGTCAGAAGAGCAAGGACAAGTGGGAAGGCGGAATCGGATCGGATAATAGGAAGTAAATAATAGCAGAATTATTATTCGGAGGGACGGATCCGGTACAGTTGTACCGATCCGGATCCGGACCGATTCGGATGTCGGTTGCCTAAGCGCACCGATTGTAACCTTGCCGGATGCCTATAAAAGGATCCGATGATTTGTAAAGGGATTTTTTAACGGAAGTAATACAAAAGTAATTATTGCGTGTTTATCTGTATCCCGTATTGTTTACCGTCTGTGCTTAATTGTAATCATCTTACGCGTGTAACCTAGCATCCAATCCTTACCACCCCTTTGGAGAAGTGTCGGATAGACACCTGTGTTGAGGCTAGTCCGGCCAGACAGACAACAGCCGGACAACAGCCTAACACAGGGTGTCCACTTAAGACACGTCACCAAAGAGTGGTACGGCAGAATGACTTACGGCACAACGCTTAATTAGACCTTAATCGATTACTTAGCCATCCGTAATTAACACGCGTAAGATATAACAATGAATACAGAACGGTAATCAACACTAGAAGATTAAGACAATAAGCTTTATTAATTATCCGCTCCTGATTACATTGTAATCGAGCCTTTATATAGGTCTCCGGTGCAAAATACAAAACGGTTGCAACCGGCACCTTTACGGGATCGTTCCAGATCCGGATCGGCATACCGATTCCAGTCCGTCCGTCCACATCTTCTTATATAATAATATATATATATTAAAACTACTAATTACAACAGTTCCCGAATAACTATTCCTTTCACACTCTGGTTTGGACCTCCTTAAGCCTTCTTGCCTGCCGGTAACATCCACTCCCTTCCGGGGAATCCATCTCATCCTACATGGCACTGAACCACTTGCGGTTGTGGGTGTCTCTCTTTGCTTCTTTGAAGCTTTCCGGCTCCCCCTCATCGGTTAGCAATACGTGCTCTACATCCGGAAATCTCCAGGGGGCTCTTCTCTCTTGGAGAGGATATCTCCGTCCCTGGTTTCTAACTGTCGGTTCCTCCGTTTGTTCCTAATTCGAATCCGATTCGAAATCTTGTCTGGTTCCGGTATCTTCTTCTTCTTCTTCTTCGGTCGGCTCAGTTTCTTGTCTGTATCCAACCGGTTCGTCGAGTGTCGTCCGGTTTTCAACTAGGTATATCCTTGTGTCCTCAAGCCAGTTTTCATTGGATGATCTGTAGTGTTAGGAAATAGGTCCCTCCAGATGGGAAGTGAGAAGAACCGTGTTGATGAACAACTTGGCCGAGGCCGAAACCGGAAATCGTGGAGATAGCCAACACGGAAGGCTAAACTTGTAAATAGTCGAAAGGTTACATTAGTATATAAGTACTTAGGGCAATCATGTTAGATGGGTGTGTATTATTGTAAAGTTACTGTTGTCGGGGTTGTGGTCTCTGTAACAATGAGAGTGACCGAGTGTGAGTGGAAGCATGTGAATTCCATAGCCGCCTGTTGGCGAAGCAGGATCTCTAGGTCGTTGCCTCTGAGATATCTGATTGTATTTCTTTCTCTCATAGTGTTCTGTTTTGGAGTTTGTGGACTCCACGTGGTTTTTCCCCAGTTCGGGTTTCCACGTTAAAATTTGTATCATTCTCAGTTTTTATATTCTGATTTTCCTCTCCATTAGATTGACTATTATTCCGCACACGCAAACCGGTTGTGGCCGGCAATGATTTTAACTTTAAACCGGTATCAGAGCGAAACGACACAGAAAAATGGACGATTTGTTGGGAGGCATGTTCAAGCTCACTAGTTCCAACTATTCAGTGTGGAAGTCGAAGATGAGGGACATGCTCGTGGTTAAAGATCTTTGGTTGCCGGTTCAGTTCAGGGAGGTGATGCACATGAAGACAACGGCGTACATACGGTGCTTCATCGACATGAGTCTATACAACAACTTGAATGAAGAGAGCAAGGCTCATGAGCTCTGGCAGAAGATCGACATCATGTTTCAGAACAAAAATCCTATTAATCAGGTTTCAGTATTTCGGAAGCTAGTAAGACTCTGGTACCAAGATGGCTCTAACATGGCAGATCACATGAATGCCTTCCAGGGGCTGATACACCAGGCAACATCATTAGAAGTACCTCTCGCCGATGAGGTACTAGCACTACTCCTACTCAGTTCCCTTCCAGATAGTTGGGAGACGTTGGTCGTCACTTTGGGCAACGTCGGGCCGGAAGGGAAACGGTTATCCCTAGCAAGAGTGAAGTCGAGCTTGCTAGATGAGGAGGCGCGTTGGAAAGATAAGGATACGAGCTCCGACTCCAAAGCGCTCCTTACCGAGTCAGAACGTGGAAGGCAAAGGAGCCGTAGTCCCCAAAACCGGGAAAAGTCGGGGACACGGTCAAAGTCAATGGGGAGGCCTACTTGCTTCTATTGCGGCAAGCTGGGACACTTCCAGAAGAACTGTCGGCACTTCCGAAAAGACAAGGAAACCGACAATACCAATTCGAAGCGGACACCGGACCGGAACGGTAAAGACCGGAGGGGGCCGGACCGGAAGGGAACGACAGCAATCGCGGCAAGTGAAGAAGAGTTGATGCTCATCACCGAGGAGAGTGAGTTGAACCTTGCCGGCGACGAGACAACGTGGGTTGTCGATTCCGGATCGTCGTTCCACCTTACCCCGAACCGGAAATGTTTATCATCCTACTCAGCCGATGATCACGGCTATGTCCGGATGGGGAATGAAGGCACATGCTGAATTGTCAACATAGGAGACATGTGGTTGACAACACCAACCGGATGCAAGCTGTTGTTAAAGGATGTCCGACACGTTCCGGAGGTTCGACTGAACCTGATATCAACCGGTCGGCTAGATGATGAAGGCTACATGGGTAGCATCCGGAACGGAGTCATGAAATTCAACAAAGGGAACCTGATAGTGGCTCGGGCCCGGAAGGTCAACACGTTGTACCTGATGAATGCACGGTTATGCCCGGAAGAAGTGAACGTGGCTTCCGACACTGCTGGTGAGCTGTGGCACAAGAGACTGTGTCACATGAGCATGAAGGGGATGAAGAGGCTTGCCGATGACAACCTCATTCAAGTGAAGAACGTGCATCTTGAGAGGTGCACCGACTGCCTAGCCGGTAAACAAAACCAAACCTACTTTCGATCGAGGCCACCGATGAGACGTAATGCACCACTAGAGTTGGTGCATACTGATGTGTGTCAAGTGGACACGAAGTCACATGCCGGATCGCAGTACTTCGTGACGTTCATAGATGACCACAGCCAGAAGCTATGGGCCACACCATTGAAGACGAAGGATCAGGTGCAATCCGTCTTCAAAGAGCTCCACGCGAGAGTGGAAAGAGAAACCGGCCAGAAGATGAAGGCGGTTCGAGCAGATAACAGAGGAGAATATTGGGGGCAGTTCGAGGAGTACTGTCGCTCGAAGGCAATCCGGCTCGAATTTACCGTGCCGAAGACGCCGGAACTAAACAGGTTGGCCGAGAGGATGAACCGGACCATAATGGAGAGGGTATGCAAAATTACCCAAGACGTTTTGGGCTGAGGCATTGTCGACGGCGACATATGTGATAAACAGATCACCCTCAGTACCCTTAGACGGAGACACGCCGCAGAGAGTCTGGACCGGTAAGGAAGTGTCCTACCGGCATCTGAAGGTATTCGGGTGTCTTACTTACGTGCATATAGCTAAGGACCGGAGAGGAAAGTTAGATCCGAAGACCCGGCCATGCATATTCCTCGGTTACGGCGACGATGAGTTTGGCTACCGAGTGTGGGACCCGGTCGACCAGAAAGTATTCCGGAGTCGAGATATTATCTTCATGGAGGACAAGACGCTCGCCGACTGGGAGTCGGAGAAGAAGATAATGAACTCCGAGTGGACCGGTAAGGAAAAATTTGATTTGATGAAATGCAGTTCCAACCAGCAAGAAGCCGGTTAGCACTCGATGAACCGGCTGGTGACGGTGAGGAGACAAAACCGGCCGAAGAAGAAGAAGGAATAGGTGAAATCGAAACTGGACAAAACCTCGAATCGGATTAGGATGAAGAGCAAAACCCCGAATCGGATTCGGATGAAGAGCAAATGGAGTCGGTTACCGAAGCCCAAGGACGCAGATATCCTCTCAGAGAGAGAAAGGCCCCCCGGAGATTTCCGGATCCAGAGCACGTGTTACTAACTGATGAGGGGGAGCCAGAAAGCTTCAAGGAAGCTAAAAGTGACGCCCATAGCCGAAAATGGTTAAGTGCCATGCAGGATGAGATGGATTCCCTGCATGAGAACCATACGTACGAATTGGTGGAGTTGCCGAAAGGAAAGCAGGCATTCCGAAATAAGTGGGTGTACAAGTTGAAACCAGGAGATGCCGGCAACCCCCCGAGATACAAAGCCAGGATCGTGGTGAAGGGGTTCCAGTAGAAGAAGGGCGTGGACTTCGACGAGATATTTGCCCCGGTAGTAAAGATGACTTCCATCCGAACGGTGCTGAGTATAGCGGCAAGCATGGACCTCGAGGTAGAGCAGTTGAACGTGAAGACGGCATTCCTTCACGATGACCTCGAAGAGGAGATCTACATGCAACAACCGGAAGGATTCGTGGAGAAAGGGAAGGAGCACCTGGTTTGTCGGTTGAAGAAAATCCTATACAGACTGAAGCAGGCTCCCCGACAATGGTACCGGAAGTTCGACCCCTTCATGACCAACCAAGGGTATCACAAAACGCAAACCGATCACTGCATGTTTGTGAAGAAGTTCGAAGGAGGTGACTTCCTGATTCTCCTTCTGTACGTGGACGACATGTTGATCGTCGGACGGGACCAAGCCAAAATATGGATGCTGAAGAAGGCTCTCAACCGAACTTTCACAATGAAAGACTTGGGCCCGGCAAGACAAATACTGGGGATGCACATCATCCGGGACCGGTCAAAGAAACAATTGTGGCTATTACAGGAGAAATACGTGACAAAGGTGCTTCAGCGGTTCAACATGTTAGAAGCGAAACCGGTCGGATCGACACTCCCGGCAAACTGCAGATTATCCGATAAGCAAAGCCTGAAGAAGAAAACAGAGAAGGCGGATATGATGAAGGTTCCATATGCATCTGCCGTCGGGAGCTTAATGTACGCAATGATGTGTACTCGACTGGATATTGGATACGCAGTCGGAGTGGTGAGCCGGTTTATGAGCAATCCCGGCAAGGAGCACTTGAACGCAGTCAAATGGATACTCCGGTACTTGAAGGGCACTTCGAATATGTGTCTCTGATTCGGCTCTGGTAAACTTCAACTTGACAGTTTTACCAATTCGGATATGTCGGCTGACGTGGATACCAGCTGGTCTACATCCGGGTATGTAATGACATATGCAGGGGGAGCTGTTTCGTGGTAGTCGAGGCTACAGAAGACGGTTGCGTTGTCAACCACGGAGGCGGAGTACATGGCGGCTGTTGAAGCCGGCAAGGAAATATTATGGATGAAGGACTTCATCGGAGAGCTCGGTATTCGGCAAGATGAATATCGGCTCTATTGCGACAGTCAAAGTGCCATCCACCTTGCCAAGAACGCAGCGTACCACTCCAGGACGAAGCACATCCAGCATAGGTATCACTGGATCCGGGAGTGAGTAGAAGATCGAGAGTTCGCGATGACGAAGATCCACACGGCCGAGAACGGGTCAAATATGCCGACCAAAGTACTGATACCCGACAAGCTGGATGCATGTCGGAAACGGATCAGACTAGTAAGACATCCCATGCCGGAGTGAAGGAGGAGTTTGTTAGGAAACAGGTCCCTCCGGATGGGAAGTGAGAAGAACTGTGTTAATGAGCAACTCAGCCGAGGCCAAAACCGGAAATCGTGGAGATAGCCAACACGGAAGGCTAAACTTGTAAATAGTCGAAAGGTTACATTAGTATATAAGTACTTAGGGAAATCATGTTAGATGGGTGTGTATTATTGTAAAGTTACTGTTGTCGAGGTTGTGGTCTCTGTAACGGTGAGAGTGACCGAGTGTGAGTGAAAGCGTGTGAGTTCCATAGCCGCCTGTTGGCGAAGCAGGATCTCGAGGTCGTTGCCTCTGAGATCTCTGATTGTATTTCTTTCTCTCATAGTGTTCTGTTTCGGAGTTTGTGGACTCCACGTGGTTTTTCCCCAGTTCGGGTTTCCACATTAAATTTTGTATCATTCTCAGTTTCTGTATTCTGATTTTCCTCTCAATTAGATTGACTATTATTCCGCACACGCAAACCGGTTGTGGCCGGCAACGATTTTAACTTCACGTAGTTCATCATCTTCTTCTCTGAGTGCCAGTCGGCAATTGTCCTGTCTTCCATGAAGACTATGTCCCGGCTCCGGAACACCTTCTTGTCGACTAGATCCCACACCCGGTAACTGAACTCATCATCGCCGTATCCAAGGAATATGCATGGCCGGGACTTCAGATCCAGCTTTGCTCTCTTGTCCTTCGCCACATGCACGTAAGCGAGACATCCGAATACCTTTAGATGCCGGTAGGATACGTCCTTACCGGTCAATAGTCTTTGCAGTGTGTCTCCGTCCAAGGGTATTGAGGGTGATCTATTTATCACATAGGTCGTCGTCATCAGCGCCTCAGCCCAAAACGTCTTGGGTAACTTGGCATGTGCAAACATGCTCCGGACTCTCTCCATTATGGTCCCGTTTATCCATTCAGCCAGCTCGTTCAATTCCGGTGTCTTCAGGACGGTGAACTTGTGCTGGATTCCCTTCGACCGGTAGTACTCCTCGAACTGCCCCTGGTATTCTCCTCTGTTGTCCTCTCGAACCGCCTTCAACTTCCAGCCGGTTTCACTTTCCACTCTCACGTGGAGGTCCTTGAAGACGGATAGCACCTGATCCTTCATCTTCAACAGTGAGACCCACAGCTTCCGGCTATGGTCATCTATGAATGTCACGAAGTACTGCGATCTGGCATGTGACTTCATGTCCACTTGACACACATCAGTATGCACCAGCTTCAGTGGTGCATTCCATCTCATCAGTGGTCTTGACTGGAAGGAGGTTCGGTTTTGTTTGCCGGCCAAGCAATCGGTGCACTTCTCAAGTTGCATGTCCTTCACTAGAATGAGATTGTCTTTGGCAAGTCTCTTCATCCCCTTCTGGCTCATATGACATAGTCTCTTGTGCCACAGCTCACCGGTTGTGTTGGATGCTACATTCACTTCTTCTTGGCGTATCCGGGCATTCATCAAGTACAGTGTGTTGACCTTCCAGGATCGTGCCACTATTACGCTCCCTTTGCTGAACTTCATAACTCCGTTCCGGATGGTACCTATGTAGCCTTCATCATCAAGCCGACCGGCTGATATTAGGTTCAGTCGAACCTCCGGAACATGTCAGACATCCATCAACAGCAACTTGCATCCGGTTGATGTCGTCAACAACACATCTTCTATGCCGACAATTCGGCATGTACCTTCATTCCCCATCCGAACACAACCATTATCACTAGCTAAGTAGGATGAGAAGCATTTCCGATCCGGTGTCAGGTGGAACGACGCTCCGGAATGGACAACCTACGTTGTCTCGTTGCCGACAAGGTTTAACTCATTCTCCTCAGTAATGAGCATTAGTTCCTCTTCACTTGTCGCAATCGCCAACGTTCCTTTCCGATCTGGGCCTCTCCATTCTGAACCGTTTTGGTTCGAACTCTTCTTTGAATCGGTGGTGCCGGTTTCTTTCTCTTTCCGAAAATGCCGACAGTTCTTTTAGAAGTGCCCTGGCTTCCCACAGTAGAAGCAAGTAGGCCTCCCCCTTGACTTCGACCTCGTCCCCGACTTGTGCCGGTTTTGGGGACTCCAATACCAGCCTCTTCCCCGATAGTGGTCATCTTCCGTGACGAAGGCCTTCGGATCGGTTCCGGACTCCCGGTCCTTCCGGCGAGTTTCTTCATCTAGCAAGCTTGATTTTACCCTTGCTAGGGACAACTGCCTTCCTTCCAGCCTGGCGTTGCCCAACGTGACAAGTAGCCTCTCCCAATTATCCGGGAGGGAACACAGCAGGATTAATGCGAGTACCTCATTGGCGAGAGGTACTTCCAACAAGGTGGCTTGGTGTAGCCCCTGGAAGGCATTCATTTGCTCCGCCATACTGGAGTCGTCTTGGTACCGAAGCCTCACTAGCTTCTAGAATACGGAAACTCGATTAACGGTATTCTTGTTCTGGAACATGATGTTGATCTTCTCCTAGCGTTCATGAGCCTTGCTCTCTTCGTTGAAGTTGTTGTACAGGCTCATGTCGATGAAGCACCGGATGTATCTCATCATCTTCATGTGCATCACCTCTCACATTGTGGCGTCGATCTTATCCGGTCTCTTGTCCCCGAACTGAATCGGCAACAAAAGATCTTTAACCACCAGCATATCCCTCATCTTCGACTTCCACACTGAGTAGTTGGAGCCGGTGAGCTTGAACATGCCGTCAAACGATTCTTCCATTTCTTCTATTGTTCGCTCTGATACCAGATTGTGAGGAATAGCGCGGAATACTGCTCGGCCACAATCGAGTCTTGAATCACTTCAATGAGAAGGAAAACACAGAAATGGGAAATAGAGAGTACACAGGATGTTTACGTGGAAAGCCCTGAATGGGAAAAAACCACGGGAGCCCACAGACTCCAACTATCACTATGAAGAAAAAAAAGGTACAATTAGAGACTCAGAGGCAACGACCTCGAGCTCTGTTTCTTTGCCAAGCGGCAGCTACAACAAAGTATCACTCTGTATCTCTCTCTCTCTCTATGCAACAGATATCCACATACAACAATATGACAACAACACATCTAAGTGATTTCCCTAAGTCATATTTATACTTATATGAACTTAGGGCTATTTACAAATATAGCCTCAATAGGCTTACTCAAAAACATATTCACAAATATGTCTTCTCTTCCGGTTCTCACCGGGTTCATCCGATCCGGTTTCCGGATCTCTTCCGGTTCTCACCAAGCCCTCTTTATTCATAACCAGATCCTATCTAGAGGGACCAATTTCCCAACATCTTTCTCTATTTATGTCTCTGGGTGGTGTCATTCTCTCGCCTCCACTCTCGCAAATCTACTTTTGTCTCCAAGCCCATGTGCTCCTCTTCTAGAATCCGGCACCAGAAACGGATCAGATACAGGTTTTACGAGCCCCTGTGCTCCTTAGTCCAAGGCCCCGGTGGTCCCGCCCGATTCAACACGTACACGCGGACATCCATCACACCGTTCTGTCGTCTCATGAACTTTGGTATCATCCTTCAGGTCTTCAAAAAAATGTTGTGTATGTATTCTTCCTCTCGTTGAGTGTGTGTGTAGTCTTGGATTTTCAAAATTTCGGTGATGCCCTTCAATTTTTAAAATTCTTCATTTGTCCTTAGAAAATTAATCATATGCCCTCGTGTATCCGAAATTGCCTCAAATGCCCCTCTTGTTTTCTTTCGTTTTTGTCTCTTTTTTTGCCTCCTCTCTATCTCTTCCCACATAATAATCCTTGTCACCATCTCATTCCTTTAGATAGTCTCAATCATGACCCAAATCGCTATCTCTATCTTTATGTCTTTTTCTCTCATTTTGTATTCTCGTTTTCTTCGTTCTTTCTCTTCTTCCTGTTGGTCATGCCTATCTGTTTGTGTTTGTTTCTGCTTTCTTCAGACAACCAACATCTTCACAAATCCCTAGGAGTCGATAAGTTTGGGCAATTCACATCAGACCTTGGATTTACGACCGCTAACATGCCAAGCTTGAGGGGGAGTAACAGAGAGAGAACCCAACACCATCCGAACCGGATACCAACGGAGACGACATTGAAAGACAGTTGACGGCCAAAAGCCAACTAATGTTGAAAGTTGAGCTTGACGGGGCATGTTGAGAATCAAGCTCAACCTATCCTAGTGTGTAAACACACTAGAGAATTACACGCCACCACTATGTAATATAACTAATGTGTCATAGGAGTTACATTCTATGATACATTATTAATGAGTCTTGTAACATAACTCATGTGTCATAAGAGTTACATTCTATGACACATAGTTAATGAGATTCCCCACTCCCCAAGGTTCTAGAGAGTGAGTGAGTGGTTTGTAAGTGTCAATTAATCTCCCTTGTAGTGCTCATTATCTCTGTGTAGTTGCTCTCTACTTCTTGTTAATATACATCTTGAGTATTTCATTTTCCTATCTAGCTTGTGTCTCTCCTCTCTCCTCTTTCACACACACATAACACACATCTCTAATCTATTCCGCTACACATAATCACATTCGATTCTTTGCATATATAATGAATACAAACATGTTCACATGCTTGTAGTGTCACCTATTTATTTCAATCTATTTAAATGGGTTTTAACAAGTGCTTTATCTTGTATTTTAATTCCTAGAGACATCGATATCAAAAAACAAGACATAGAGGCTTATCAATCCGTTATTCAACTGAAAAATTGCAAGTTCAAATTGGGTTCTTCAAAAGAAGACCATTGCTAATGGAAAGATCATCTCCTTTAAAGTTTGACTCAATATATGATAATGTACTCAAATGCTTTGACATGTTAACTTGTAAGCCAATCTCCACACCTATGTTAACTCCATTTAAGTTATCAATAAAAGATGCCCCATGAGCTATCTTTGTGAAGTGATGCTTGATGCTTGATATTCAGTCATGTATAAAGCTAGCTTGTAATTTGAAAATATGTGATAAATCCTAAATGTCTCCTTCAAAATAATTTCATGACAAACTTAGACAAAGAAAAGAAGTTGGATTTTAGTACACATCCTCAAAACTAAAAGTGGGCCAATTTTCTCATAAAGCAAGTACCACATGCCAAGCATAACACGTTCTTAAAATATCAGTTTAAGAATAGCTAGGTGGTTATGTAATATATTGAACAATTGAGACCAATTCTACCTAAATGTAGTTTGCTTTAAATTTTCAACATATTTACATAGATGTTGATTTCTACATATTTTCAATATAATTTGGTCAACGCACATCCTTATAAGAATTCAATAGATGTTAAACATGAATTTGAGATTTTGAAAATATGGAAATAATCAATAATTCCACTTCTATTATTCATCCTCTCTTTTGTATTTAATCCATCCCGCTCTTGTCTTGGTTAGAATGTAGATAACATCCTAGCATAGCCTAAATTCATATTTTTTGTTTTGCAAATTCAACTACATCTCATTAGGAAGAATACCTAATAAGAGTGTTGATCAACATTGCATTTTTCAAAGCAAAATATCTTTCCATTAGTTAAAAAAGTCATAACAGCTACAACATACAAAATATTTTTTCCCAACCCGTCTTGTGTAATACAATGGTTGAGGAAACAAATCTATGTACTCCAGATTCGAGGAAAACAGTTAACTAATTTGGAAGCCATTCCATAGACACATTTCATTTTAATTTGTGTTCATTATAGTTTTATTTATTTTTAACTATGTTAGGAAGACCAAGTCCTATTCGGCCCTACAACCCTACATCATAACTCCTTATAGCCGATCTGGCTTCTTGTTGAGCTTGCCTTCTCAACACCACCTGAATGTTACCCTATATAGATACTCTCTTTTCGTATCATAACTGCTTATAGCCGATCTGGCTTCTTGTTGAGCTTGCCTTCTCAACACCACCTGAATGTTACCCTATATAGATACTCTCTTTTCGTATCATAACTTATTATAGCCGATCTGGCTTCTTGTTGAGCTTGCCTTCTCAACACCACCTGAATGTTACCCTATATAGATACTCTCTTTTCGTGTTATTGTAATTAGCTTACCCTAGTGGTAAGTCATTTACACTACTAGCACTACATCTTGGGTTCAAAAGAAACCCAATTTTCTCACCTCTCTATTACTCCATAGATATCTCTAATTTCACTAGATGCCACTATGGAATGTAGGGGTTGAACCCATGACCACCTGGTCTCCATTGGGCAACCTTACCAACTGAGCTACATCCATCTAGGTTATTCAATATATTTATTAATATTATTAAACATTAGTAATTCATAATGTGATTATTGATAAGCGTAGAGATAAACATTGTCATATATATAGCAATGGATGATTCAAACTACAAATGTCGTACTCATTTCATAAACAATGCTAAGTACTTAAACGTAATATGTATAATCATCTTACTAATGACAACATTTAGAGTTATATGCTAATATGTATTCTTAGAAATATCACTAATGCATGTGCATCATCCCAAGGGTTGATTGATTTTGTTGATTGTGTGAGGGTCATCTACTTATTGACTAGGGATACAAAGATGATATTCCTAAAATGGCAAGAGTTACTAGGACCAATCATACTGTGAGATCAAGACTCATAGATTAGTGATATATGGATATGACATAGATTATGTGAAGCTTTAATTTTGTATTGAACCAGTTGAGGGTTTGAACAACTTCCATATTTTGCATGGAGCAAACAAATATTTGTCTGAAATTGACATGATTGTTAAGAAACAACTCATATTGTTGTATTTGTTACATTAGCAATATAGTGGTCATTCTTCAATTCTTGGTTGCTATAGAATCACGATTTCAATAGAAAATGGAAGTTCAAATTGAGCTTGATTTTCTTAAATATGTTATGTGGGCGATCAAAACAGTAATACTTATGGTGGTAATATATTATTTTGACATACAACATCTACTTAGTCAAAACTCAACTTTCACACCTCTCTGATACACCAAACATATTTTCCTTACCTAGTGGTGAATTCAAGTTGACTTCAATTTTGTTAAACATGCCATATGCATAATCTAAACACTAGGACAGATGTCGTAGATGATTTCAACATGCAATATCTGGTTATGTCAAGACTTGACTTTTTGCACCTCTATATTATATTTTTCTTACCGAGTGGTAAGTTGGTAGACTGCTTATCTTAGGGCTTGGGTTCAAAGCTCGACTACCATAATTCTAGTATTTTGGAAATAAACAAGCATAAGTTTGTGTTTTCCATAGGTTATAGATATGGTTTTGAGAATAACTCAATGTTAAATGTTTGGCGGAAACTTAAATGATAGCATTTAAACTTTTCGTTTTTGGCTTGTGGTATGATTCAATGTGCAATTAATTTTGGTTTTCGTTTGTCTCCAGAAAAATAGAAGCTATGTGTATCCATTCCTACAATATATTTATCTTAGATTTACATTGTCACAATGAGATGTACTGTGTCCAAGGATATATGATGTCCTTTGATTTACTTTAGAAAAGTATGGGGTTGGTGTAAGATATCATCTTTTTGGTTCTTAGAAAACCGGGTGTCCTTTGCACATTATTTTGTATACCATGTGGCCC
The DNA here is from genome assembly GCF_043228905.1 of Azolla caroliniana. Lineage (NCBI taxonomy): Eukaryota > Viridiplantae > Streptophyta > Polypodiopsida > Salviniales > Salviniaceae > Azolla > Azolla caroliniana. The sequence goes on from NW_028230451.1 coordinate 12,392,234, forward strand.
CTCCATATAACCCTCGTAGTAATAGAGTTAAAAGAGTAAAAAGAGCATGAAATGGTGGTTGCTATAAAAAGTAGTGTTTGTCGTACTATGCAATCTCATTTTTATTTGGGAAAAGTACCACGATACCCCTGGAAGTTCATCTATTTACCAGAATGCCCCTAAAAGTTCCAAATTTATCAAATTACCCCTATGTCCACAAAATTACACTTTATAAAGTAATTATACACTCAAATCTTTGGTAAATAGGGCTAGTTCGGGTCCATTTCTTCCACCTTTGGTAAATAGGGCTTGTAGATTTGAGTATATAATTACTTTATAAAGTGTAATTTTTTGGACATAGGGGTAGTTTGGTAAATTTGGAACTTCCAGGGGCATTATGGTAAATAGACGAACTTCCAGGGGTATCCTGGTAATTTTCCCTTTTTATTTTGGCTTTATGTTTTGCATCAACACCCAAATTTCAATTTTCTTCGCTAAAGATTGGCCACCTACTCTTTCAAAGGAGGGGTATATACTCAAACTTTAACTTTCATTTACATGTCCAAACTTCGTTAAATTAGTAGAAATAGCGTAGCCATCATTGATTGATCATACCCAAAAGGGAAATTTTGATGTTTTGGCACTTAACTTTTTATTGTGGCCATATAGGCATATTTTAGAACTACAACATTTAAATGACATATTAATTCTTGCACACAATGCATTTCCTAACATCACCCTTTTCATCTCTTACATTAACTCTACTATTGGGAGGAGTCTAATGCTCTCATTTTTCTTCATGTATGTCGTGTTCATCCATGTACATACGCAATGGCCTTGATCACCTTGTATGTGAATGCTCATATTTAAAAATGATTTTTATGACTTGTTTGTGGTGATGAGCCATAACTTTGTGTTTATGTCAGTAGTTAAAAAGATATAGATGGAGAGTTCTAGTATTATATGAAGTTAGAAATTCGCAATCATAATATTGTTAGTTTACCTGTTCTCATTATTATTTACCATCCATATTATTTAATTTCATTCCACTTGGAACTGCAAATCAAAGCATTTACATGTTTTCCAATTTTACTTTGAGAACTTTTTTTATGCAAATAAGGCATGGGATTAATGAATCTATTCAATGTATTGCTGACATTATTTGTTAGAAAGCCCTTGAATGCCATATAAATATGAATTGCTTGTGGTGTTGCACAAATAGGCTAGAAAACAAACTGATTAGCGCAATCCATTTCCACTTCATCAAATCACGAGCAATCGTGACTCTTGATGTGTATAGAAAACTTAGTGTTAACTACAACATGCACGTAGATATGTTAAAAGCCAATACAATCCAAAGGGCCTAATTACCTGATCTTTCCTATTGATTGGATGATTTGAAAATGATAGATATGTTTAAAGAAAGTAGATACAACATGAAATAAAAAAACGATCTCAAACTTGTCTTGGATCACTATTTTATTCACTGTTGTATTGAATTGTGTCATTATGCTTTGTGCATGAGAGAAGAACTTCCGCGTCTTACTTTGAAAAATGTGGCGATAAAAAATGTGTGGTTGGATGTGCCTTGAAATTTCTTGCTGTATGATGTGATTGTGGTATTACTCCAAATTGCTATGTGTGTCGCTAATGAGATTTCGAGGGGCTAGCATGAGATCGACATATTCGACACCAACCTTCGAATAGTTCTTGCTCATTGTGCAATCCTAATATCCTCTTGGATAATCTCTTTTAACCAACAATACATAATTGACAACATGTGACAAAAAGAATGAACTTCAGGTCGAATGAAAGTTCCAACACCAACCAATTGTGTCTAAGAGTTTCGTGGATGGAGACCTAAGACATGGGTGTGCATACTTTTAACCTACCCATGTTAGTATGTTATGCATGCATTTAACTCTAAATATATTCTACATATACCTCATAGAATGGCTTTCAAACTTGGGCGTTTATGATAGTGGAGTTGGGCATGATCAACTAGGAGTCCTACTTAAATTGAGAGCAAGAATAGACGGAGTGGCCTTGTGATATGCATTTCTAAGATTTGAGTCCTCATATTACAAATTCTCCTTTTCATAAAAATGCATAAACTTGCCTTCCATTATAAATACATGATCAGGCCATCCCAATGCAAAACAAACCCTTCAAACATTTATGTTCATGAGCTAATCCATTGTGATTACAAGACATCTTGTCATTGGCAATTTCATCTCCAATTCTAAATGGACACAACCAATCACTACTAGGAAAACCTGCATATTATATATATTATATATTTCTTATTAGTCCATATCAAAGTGATCAAAGTTAATGTTTAAAATCTAATTGACATTGTAGTATGCCAAACTTCATTTGAGAATTGCTTTGTACACATCGTTGGTATGGAAGGGTGAAATAACTCTTTCGCAAAATTATTCTAGAGTAAGGTCATTTTCGTTTTATTTAATGGGAATCTTTATGGGTGTAGATAAAGGACAAGCAACCTTTTTCGGTTTAGGGTGTACTCATGCAAGTTGTTGACTCAATGATTTTACTTCATAATTGAACACTGGTATCCTTCAATACACGTTGTCTCTAAATGTCAATAAAGGTATGGAACACAAATAAACCCGTGAGAACTGACTCCAAGTAAGATAATCTTTAAGTGACATCACTACAGTTTAGATATAGCTTATCTTCATGATGGTATGGGCAATATATTTGATCTTTTGTGATTGCCACCTCATTTAGACTAGAAGACATTCTCTTATAATTTATGGGGCACTCATTTTAGCATGAGATCCTAAGAGTAGCAACATGTAGCTTACAGTAGAACCATGCTTGATGCCATGTCCTTAAATGTGGCGTTGTCCTAACATAAGTTACGACATACACCATGTAAGCATTAGGCCAATTCCAACGCTTTATAAAAGGTTAAAGGCACGACATCTTCAAGATGTACTTTACATCAACGCATTAATTGAAATGAATCCAAATAGCACGAGATATTAGTATCTAAGGTGTGGGGACCCTAGAAAGATTCAAAACAGGAAGGACTCCTTGATTGTTGGGCACTAGAGAAAGAGAGGTGATCAACCTAAAGTAACAATACTTAAGATGCCAAATGTTTTGGTATGTATACAGTATACATATATGTATATGTTATTTTGAAATTGGTTGGCACAAGGTTGGCCATCAAGTAGGATCCCATTTTCTGTTAGAAAACTTAAAACTCTTATAAGCGTAACATCTTGTTGGAATGTCGTTTTTTTGTTTTGAATGCTTTCGACATTAAAATTACAATATTTGAAGGGCTGCCATCTAATGGGTTTTAGTTATGTGTGTTACATTAGGCATCACCACGCTTTTGTCATTGCTGGGGCACATGTCATTGCAAGGACAGGGAGAAAGGGAGAGCGGGGTAAAGGAACTGATGGATATTTGAGGGGTATCACTCATCAAGATGCTCGGCATTGGTGGAGATGGACGGCCCGGGGTATGGGGGGCCCGCCCCCTCCGTAATGGGATTGTATTGAGTAGGACACACATACCCCCAAAGGAAGACAAAAGTCTAGGACACAAGAGAGACAACGTGGCACATCCAATCACAAAGGATGGGGTAATTTATGTTTGTCCTCTCCAAGCCTTTTAATGCAAGTTGCTCTCATCCACTTTTATTTTTATTTTTAGGGGCCTCCAATCCAAATCCCCCCTTCCTCATCATGGGCTGGCTGGCTATCTATTGTTTATTTCCAACTCTCTCTAGCTAGTGAGGAAGGAAGGAAGGAACTTGGAAGTAAGTAAGGAAGGAAGAGAAGAAGAGGAAGTACCACCACAATTAAGCACAACCCAGATGAAGTTGTTGTGCGATGTGTGCGAGGTGGCGGTGGCCACCGCGTTTTGCTGTGCTGATGAGGCTGCGCTGTGTGAGTCGTGCGACGGGCGCATTCACGCAGCCAACAAGCTAGCGGGCCGGCACCAGCGCGTCCCGCTCATGCCCGACCACCCCGACCACGAGCCGGCACCCTCGTGCGACATTTGCCAGGTATGTGTAGTATGTATGATTGCACATTGCTATAACAATAATGTTCCACACTAGGATGTGGGTAGTAGTGATTCTCATGGGGTTTTGTTTTATTGGGGTATTTTTTTCCGGGGTGGTGGTCGTAGGATCGATCGGCGCTCTTCTTCTGCGTGGAGGATCGCGCGCTGCTTTGCCGGGACTGCGACTCGTCGGTACACGGCGCGAATGCATTAGCCGGCAAGCATAAGAGGATTTTGCTGCTCCCTCGGGTCCGAATCGGGGGTGTTTCTTCTTCTTCTTCTTCTTCTCCTCCTCCTCCTCTGCCGCCTCGTCCATCCGATTCCGATTCGGACCACCTCCAGCGGAAACTTGCCATGGATATTGACAGCGCCACCACCAGTCTGATGGAGGAGGAGCAGAAGAAGAAGAAGGAGAAGAAGAGCTTCCTTCTATCCAATGTGCCCCTTCTCAGATCCATACCCCATCTCTCCATCCAAAGGCTCTCCTCAGGCTCCATCTCCTTCATCGCTCCTGTTCTCAGCTCGCTGCAGGTCCCCTCACTCTACAACCACAACCACAACCACAGCCACAACCAGACGGCCATCACCATCAACAACAACAACATCTCCCATGGCAATAATAAGGAGGAGCTCCAGCAGAGATTCATTCTTCCTCTTTCTCCTTCTCCTTCTCCTTCTGCTTCTCCTCCTGCTTCTCCTCCTGCTGCACTTCCTCACAAGGCCCAGCAGGAGGTCCCTGACTACCTGGTGACAGGCGGTTCCCTCCCCGACTGGAAGCTCGATGAAATGCTAACCGATCTGGCTGAGGTCTGTGACCGCGGCCAACTACTGCACCCCTATGACCACAGGCCCAAGGTAGCTGCCTCTACCTTCTTCTACTCTAACCCTACTCCATAACTCTCTCTCTTTCCATCCCCATTTCTTCCTAGCTACTACCTCCATCGCCCTGCTCTGCTCTCTTCACACCAACGGGTATGTATGTACAGTTATCATGTTCTCGCATTCGTGTGTCTCACGAATCCCCCCCCCCCCCCACTCTCCTCATTCGCATTCGTGCATCTCTCTCTCTCTCTCTCTCTCTCTCTCTTGTCTGTCCAAATTTCTGTATGTCTGTCATGTGTTATGTGTATATGTGTCTATAATGAATGCATGAACATGTTTTGGTGCACATCCCATGCATGGGCCATGCTACCTTACTTATCATCATGGTACATACTAGTCTTCTTCAAGAGAGGCATTCACATGTCCTCACTGGCTAGGCATACATACATAAATACATACATACATATGTGGATGGGGTCAAGGTGCTATTAGGTAACCCGGAACTCTTAGAAATTAATATAACATATGATGCCTTTGGTAGATGGGAATCTTTTTGTAGATGGGAATCTGTATGTACATGATCCGATTGTCCCTCCTTTGTTCACCTAATTTCCCTTGTTCTTCCCTAGGTATGCTGAGGTGAATGCTTCTTTGTAACGAAATGTACATGGAACGATTGAGGCTTGTATGTATGTGATCGATAATGATTGCATTGTCTTGCCCCCTCTCTTCAATACTCAAATGGATGAATGCCATTAGGTTTTGTATGCCATTTCCTAGATTTTTTGCCCTGATGAGATTGGATGAATGGAGAGACCCCCCTTCGAGATGAGGTGGATGGAGAAACCCAATGAAATATGTCTTAATTCCATCTACATTATGTGGTGCAGGAGGATAGTGATTGTGACATTGGTCTTGGTTTAGATGAACATGAGCAAGAATGGTTTGCAAAACTTGATTTCCTCAAGGAAGAAATGTGTCGTTCACAAGGCATCGCTGAGGTTCCTGATATTCAATCCTCTCTTCCGTTTGAGCATGAATTTGGGTTTGAAAAACCAGACGAGGCACATATTGTTCCAGATATAGAGGGATATATGTCTTCTCCAACTATCAAATTATCTTGCATGCAAAAGAAGCGTAGAATTTGGTGAATGAGAAGAGAATTAAATTGATGTTCTACATTGTCATGTTGTTCCATGCAATTTCATGTAAAAATTTAGTTCTACTTACTTGTTTTGGTTTGTAATGCATGAAGTTCGATTTATTTTCGTAGGAACTATAGTTCTTAATACAAGCTTAATTATGCCAAGGTAGAATGGCATGTGGAACAATTTCAATGTCATATATTGTATTTATATTATTACATATGCGAATTTTGGAATTGGCAAGATACAAATGTGGAATAAAGAGCACAAACTAAAGAACAAAAAGGAGATGTAGATAAAATATAGAATGTCAAATGTAGTATATGCTTTCATGTCCTTGGGTGACTATAAGTGTAAGAATGAGAAAGGGAAGATATATTCACATGATGCATAAGAGTGGTATAAAATGCTAGAATTGTAAAAAGACTTTAAAATATCAATGTTGACCTCTAAATTATGATGAATGCAACATACAACAAATTTACCATTGTTTCTCATTAAATCGAAAGCAGACAAAATTGCAAGTTGGATTGAAAAACTAATTGCATTTACTCATTGAGAAAAACTAAGTCATTGCTCCAATTTTACTCCCTTAGAAAAAATAACTGCCAGCTTAGGATTCAATAAGCATGTGTGCGGGGTTTGCTCCTTTGGGCCAAACATGGAAGACATAGTGGCACCGACATCATGCAAAGCAACATTGTTTATTCATAAGTTTGTTTGGTTTTTGTGAGCACATAAAATCTCAAGTTTTCCATGGTGGGCATGGTTTTCCATTAGTATCCACACATGTGGGCTTACGTGCATTTTTTTCCATATCATTTCCATGATAGGTGTGCATGATATAGTAGTTGTGTATATTGTATGTGTATCTTTTCTAGGGTGGATGCTAATTTGTGTTCCTCAAGTCACCACAATAGGTGCTAAACTACAAAAAGGCATCATTATGTGTAAAATTTTAAGGAATGGCTAGAAAATAGACATATGGTCTATGCCGCATGACCAACTATAATATTGTGGAATTGCTGCCACGTCGAGGCATTTGGCTCAAAAGTATATAGCGTGTTATGTGTTACACTAAACTACTAGAGATTGACTAATATTGCAAATAGTGTCCCTTTTTATGTTCACAATATACTTTAAAGTATAAATTTATATATGAATTTATTTTTATATGGTGCTGTTTTATTCTCTAGTCAGTTTGTATTGTCGCATTGTTAAATCAAGTTGTATTGCCTCATATAAACACCAATAATGTATGACTAATGACAAGACCCAATCTCTTGAACGTTGTAATCACTATAAATAAAAGTGGTTTGTAATGTTTTTGAGAGTTGATTTGACTTTGCAAATAAAATCATCATGGTGATGAACATTCACGAATCACATCTGCCCCTGCTTGCATCGTTTGATTTATACTTTTCTCGAAACATCTAATACATGCACATCATCCTCATAGCAACTCAACTTTTGACTATTAAATCTTCTTCAGCCATGGGGAATCCATAAAAAATGAGGTGACATTCCCTAAGTTGTATATCCAATAGAATACAACTCACAACAACATAGCTGAATACAAGTTATGTTGTAACTTGTAATTATATAACATAATGTTTAAAGTCATCATAGTTTTAATGTTGCAAGAGGTAGTTCACCAATTTTGAGACACATCGTCATTATACAAGTCCATACTGAATGCCATAAAGTTTCAATTTCCTTGGGGACAAAACAGATTTAGCATGATGGGAACCCTTTCTTACACACGAACTTTTTTGGTGAATTAGATACATCAAACTTTTAATATGCTAGATAGGGGGTGGCTCAAAATGTCATTGGTCGTGCAAACAAAAGTAGGAAAATTCTTAACAATAGAGTAAACTAAAAGCAAAAGTTAATCTAAAGTAAAGTAAAATAAAGCCTAATAAAGTAAATAGAAGGAAATCTTTTCTTGAATTGCAACGGGTTTTAAGGGTTCTCAAGGATATAGAGCTTGTATAGAGCGCCTAAACATGAGAAATAGAGATTGCTCAATGAGGTTTATGAAGGTATATATCAAGTGGCAATATGCGGAAAATGATGTTGGTAGAAAAGTAAGGTAAAGTGGGCTATACTTGAAATTTGTGTAGAAGGATGCACTTTTCCTCCTCCCGAAGCGATTCAACAAATGTCAGATATTGGGCCAATCAATTGAGTGGGGGTCACTATAGCCAATACATAATTAGGGAATGGACTTTGTGAGGTTATTCAATCATCTAGGGGCCCGAACTTACGGTGGATACACTAGGAATTTAAAACCATAACTTTGTGAGATGCTACGAGCACAACCATAACTTATCCTTTGGTAGTTTACATTAATTGGTAATGGAAAGAAAGGAGGATTACTTTTAATATTAGGGATTAAGACAACTCTTAAAGGACAAGTATGAACTTGTTTAGGGCGATCATGATGAATAATATCAACAATGCTCGAATCTAGTAGAGTATCAATGACTGTGGTTGGTTGAAGTTGTGTAGGACCTAGGATTACCTAATTTTGATTATCGAAGGCCGGATCACCAAGACTACATGCTAGATTCGAATGTCGTGATAATGCATCTTCTTTCCCTTGTTGCTTACAAAGACAAAATGTAATCGTGAAATGGAAATACGTAAAAAATTGTGCCATCGAGCTTGTCGTATCTTTAGGACATGAGCATTTCGGAAATAGGTGAGGTTTTTGTGATCGTTGAATACAATTATTTGATGGGGAGAGCTTTCCAAAAAATGGACCCATTGTGCAAAGGAATCAACCATCCTTGTCATGTACCTATTTGTTGATCTTGGAAGTATCAAATTTGCACAAATGGAAGGCCACTGGGTGTCGCTGCCCAACATCACTTTGTTGTGACAAAATGCTACCAAGTGCAAAATCTGATGCATCTGCTTTAATGATAAATGGATTTTGCGGATCGACATGAGCTAGAATAGGAGCGGATGTAAATAGCTTCTTGAGATCCAAAAAAGCATTATCTACAACATCAATCCAAACAAATAATTGATTTTTCTTTGTTATTTGTGTGAGAGGCAAAATTAATTTTGAGTAGTCCTATTTGAACTTGCGATAGAAATTTGCAAATCCTAGAAGACATTGCATATCTCACATAGAAAACATTGCATATCTCACATAGATTATGGAGTCTGCCACTCCAACATTGTTTGGACTTTCTTTGAATCCATAGAGATTCCTTCAAGGGAGATGATCTAGCCTAAGAATTCCACCTATTTGACGAACATGAGAATCATGCTCGTCTTGTGTTTTTGAATAAATCAATAGATCATCCAAATACATGACTAGAAAGATGTCCAAGAGATCTTGAAATGCAATATGTTAGATGAAGGACCTACAAGGTAAGATGTGTACAACAAACAACAGAGATATGCAATAAGAAGAATAAGGAAGGTAGAAGATAGGCACAAAGTTCTCTCTTATTCTCTTCTCTATTACTCTTTTCACTTGAAGATCTTCTTTACAATGTTAGATTTGAGATTAAATACTCAAGCCCTAACTAGATAATGTGTTCACACTAAGGATACAAAGTGGGAGGAGTTGGCCTTTTATGCCAACAAACTCCCCCGTAAAAGGGCTAGTCTTTCCTATGTATACAAATATTTTGGGGTTATCTCCCCCGTGAACCTAGATTACAAATCTAATCTATAGTAGCAAGTATACATACAAGACTGTTGACATTCGATCGAACCAGTAGAGTTAAGGTTGGTGTCTAGCCTAATTCGGTTGATCTTTTAGATTGTGTGTTATCCAAGCTGGCATGTCTGAGTCGTTCGGATCAATTTACCTTTGAGTCGACTCATTTGCTCGAATCGACTCATGTCTAATTCTGACTCTCGGTCTTGTTTGTATGTATTGACTCCATCTCGGATCTCATGGCTTTTAGCCATGTGTTGGTGTTTGGCACGACTATAGCTTCCTCGTAGGAGCTTGGTTTGCCTGCATCCGTGTAGTTGACATAGTTGAGGCTCGATTGATAAAACTTTGTTGGCCTTCCTACTTGTCCGGATCTCCTAGGTGTCGTGATCTTTGGTTCGGATCCTTCGATCATCTCTATTGGCTGATCGACATTTCTTGAACCATCTTCAGGAGTCCTATGGGATGACTTGCCCCTTAAATAGGATTTCGGCGATATCGAATCATCCTCCCTTTCTTCGGGATCGATTGACTGAGTGGTTGGTGCCTTGGATCGTTCTGTTGACGATTCAACTCTGTCCTGTTTGGTTCTTGTCAATCTTGTAGTCGAATTGATTTCAACTAGTGGACCTCTTACCGATTCAAATTTGGCAGGGGGTCTCTGGCTTGGTCGATTTCGATTATTTATCAAATTTTAGATTCAGCCTAGTGGGTTGGTCCTTCTACGATATTTTTGCCGATGTTGAAAGAGACCTTTTTGTTGACCCTTCTCGGTTGGTTTCGTTCAGAGAGAATCGAGTCTTCATTGAAGACTACGTCATTACTCCAAATCAATTTCCGGTTTTCTAGATCCCATAGCTGATAGCCGAAATCCCCGTCAGTTCCATAACTAAGAAATATACACTTAAGTGCATGGGGTGCCAACTTGGTCCTTTTCTCCCCGATGATGAAGACGTAGGCTTCGCATCTGAATATACGGAGCCTGTCATAGGTCGGCTGTTTGGCTGACCATAATGCCTGTGGCACTTCAAGCTGTATTGCTGTCGACGACGACAGATTGATGAGGTAGACTGCTTCAGCCCAAAATTCCAGCTTCAGTTTGGATTGTTGGAGCATTGTGGTCACTCTCTCTTGGATGGTTCGGTTCATCCATTTTGCCACGCCATTCTGCATGGGGTTATAGGGAATGGTCTTTTGGTGCCAGATTCCTTTGTCAAACAGATATTGCTTGAAGGCTCGGGCGGTATATTCACCTCTGTTGTCGGATCAGAGTGTCTTCACTCGGTGTTCTGATTGGTTCTCCACTTTCGCTAACCATTGCGAGAAGACCTCGAGCGCTTCATCTTTTGACCTAATCAAGTAGGCCCAGTCCATCTGTGTATAGTCATCTACGAATGTGATGAAGTACCGAGAGCCTCTTAGTGACCTTTTGGACATCGGCCCTAGTTCTAGGGGCTTTTGTACCATCTCGTAGTGGGGAGAGTGTGGACTTCGGGTCTGTTTCCTATAACCTCAATGTTTGCAGAAGTTCGTCTTCGACTAGAGCTTTAGGATGTAATCGATCGCCATTAGTCGGTCCAATTTGATTGGAGACATATGGCCGAGTTAGCCATGCCATAGGTTTGAGTTAGTCGATTCGGCTACGTTCACCGTGCCCTCTGGATTGATCACAATTAATGGATATAGGTTGTTGTACTTGCATCCATTCCCGATTTTCATGTTTCCTCGGCTGATCATCCATGACAACTCATTGGGAGTTGTTCGGTACCCGTCTTTGGCTAACATGCCGATGGAGACTAGACTCTTTTTGAGCTTGGGTACATGCTAGACATGGTGTAGGATGATAGTATTGCCGTTCAACAATCCAATTGGTACTTCGCTGATTCCAACGATTTTGCATTCTTGCCCATTGCTAAGTCGGATAGTACCATCGGCTCCGGCTGAATAGTTCGAAAAACATTCGATATTTGGGGCCACGTGAAATGTGGCACCAGAGTCTAGTAGCCACGTTCGTGTGTTTTGTGCACAGTAGAGGATTTCTCCGATCATCGAGTCCTCTAGAGAGAGAATTTCTCTTGATCGGGAGTCAACAACATTGATTTGGTTTCTGACTGGAGAAGGGTTCGAGTTGGTACATCTTGAATTTTGCTCGAATCGTCAACCTCTCTCGTTTCGTTTAATAGACCAACAGTTAGAAACATTGCGACCAATTTTTTTGTAGTGGATGTAGAAATCACTTGGTTCACTTGCGACCAGGTGCATTTGAATGGTCGATCTAGCTATTTCATCCATAGATCGCCATTCTTCTGCAAACATTGAAGCCGGCTTGGTGTTATGCTAAATGGCTTCAATCTGTCGTTGGATGATGAGGACATCCTACATCATTTCCTTCCAGAGGGAGAAGTTCTTCCCGTCGAACTTCTGGATTTCCACACTCATGCCGGACTGTGCCGCCATTCTTTTACTGGAAGTAGATGTGGTTGACATTGTCTTTTTCTCTCAGATGGATGACTTCTCTTCTTAGCTTTTCTGCTATTCGTCGTCACTAGACAACAAGGTCGTTCTGATACCACTTGTTGCAATATGTTAGATGAAGAGTATGATAAGGACCTGCAAGGTAAGATGTGTACAACAAACAAATCATATATGCAATAAGAAGAAGAAGGAAGGTAGAAGATAGACATGTCAGATTAAGCTTCAATGGAAGTTCTCTCTTATTCTCTTCGTTGTAACTCTTTTCACTCCAAGACCTTCTTTACAATGTTAGATTTGAGCTTATATACTCAAGCCCTAACTAGATAATGTGTTCACACTAAGGATACACAATGGAAGGTGTCAGCCTTTTATGCCAACAAAAAATGTGTGGTGAAAAACTATTGGTGCATTCATGAAACCAAATGACATAACTATATACTTGAAATGCCCACATTAGGTGTAGAAAGTTGTCTTCAACTCGTCTTCCGACTGGATCCGTACAAGGTTCTCTGCACCTTCTAAACAATCTTTTGAAAATATTTTGCCCCATTAATTGGTTCTCAAAGACTAGAGATCAACGGGAGCACATACCTATTCCTAATAGTAACTTTATTCAAACCCTGATAATCTTTTTGAGTGTCCAATGAATCCATTTGCTAAAATCTCCGCAATGTATGCTCGAAGAACCTAAAGCTTGGTTGGTGACAAATTGTAGATCGGTCCCCATGGTGGTTCTTTTCGTAGTTGTAAATCAATGGGACAATCATATGGTCGATGCTCTGGAAGTGTATTAGCTTTTACCTTATAAAAAACATTAACATAATCTTGATATTTCTCTAGAAGGTTAATTTCTGAGTTTCCCTCTGAGATATCAGAAGGCTTCACTGATACCGCAAATAAAAATATTCCTTTCTTTCATCCTTCATTCTAAAGAATCGGTGATGATTCTCTGCAACGGAAGAACTGTGTGTGTGTGTGTGTGTGGAGAGAGAGAACTCAAGGTTACAGAAAAACAGAAAATTGTATTGCAAGGAAAACAAGAATAACCAACGTTACAAAAGAGAAGGAGAAGGTGCTTATGTAGTCACCTTCTCTCTAAGTTCTCTTACTCGTACCACCTCTTGGCAAAGAGGTCGTGCCTTAACTACTTAAATAATATGTGTCACAAGACATTAACTTCTATGACACACTAGTTACTATACAAGGAGGTGGGGTGTTCACATACTTGAGTATCCTAGAGTGTGTTCTCACTCACGGGACGTTGAGTTTGATTCTCAACACATGCCTTCAAACACAACTTTGCCGAAAAGTTGGTTCGTTTCGGTCTTTGAGATTTTGCGATTTGGCTGAATCAACTTTGGCTTAACCAACTTCCGATCGTTGGATGGTTGGTTCGGACCAGTCTTCTAGACTCCTGATCTTCTTGCTCCCCCTTAAGCTCGGTTGGTTGATGGTCAAATGACCCAGGTTCGTCGTGAATTGCCACAACTTGTCTACTCCAAGGGCCTTGGTGAAGATACCGACTGTCTGTAGGTTTGTGCTGATGTGTTGCAAGTCAACATCTCTGGCCAAGACATGTTCTTGGATGAAATGGTCCAAGCATGGAGGACTGGGTTCCAAGTGAGGTGAATAATGCTCATGTTGTCGCAATAGAGGAGAATTGGATCCTTGATTGGAATGCCCAGATCCTTCAAGATTCTTTGGAGCCAAATGGTTTCACATGCGGCGACGACTGCGCCCCTGTATTCGGCTTCGGTGCTTGACAATGCGATTGTCAGCTGTTTCTTACTACTTCACGATATGGCACCGCTGCTGAGAGAGAAAACAAATATGGATGTCAATCATCGGTTGGCTCTGTAGCCAGCCCGGTCGGCATTGGTATAACCTTCGAGTTGTATTGGTGTGGCCAGTTTGTAAAGGATGCCAAAATCCATGGTTCCACTCACATACCTTAGCATTCCCTTATCACAGTCGAGATGGATGTCTCGTAGAGTTTGCATGAACTGGGTAACTTAGGTCGGGTTGGGTAATTGTGAGGTAGACGAGGCTCCCGACTACCTGTTGATAGAGCATCGGCTCACACTCTCTTGTGCCGGAGTCGACATCTAGCTTTAGGTTGCGATCGAGAGGGGTAGTGATGGGCTTACATTGTGTCATCCCAAACTTGTAAAGAAGATTGAGGATATAGTGCTTTTGAGAAAGCATGATGCCGTCTGGAGTCCGAATCACTTCTATTCCTAGAAAGTAATGGAGCTCCTTCATATCGGTCATTTCAAATCGGATGCAGAGGATCTTCTTGATGTGCTCAATGTCTGCTAAATGTTCTCCTCCTATGACTAGGTCGTCCCCATAAATGATGATAAATACCTGATCTTTAGAGTCGTACCGGATGAATAGAGAGTTGTCGGACTTGGATATGTTGAAGCCAATTTAATGAAGATATTGCATTATCTTCGAATGCCATGCTCTCGGTGCTTGCGTGAGACTGTAGAGAGGCTTTTTGTGTCGGTAGACAACAGTTGGATGCGTAATCGACCCGAATCTAGGCGGTTGTATCATGTACACCTCCTCTTCTAACTCGCCTTAGAGAAAGGCATTCTTTACGTCCATTTGGTGGAGGTGCCACCTTTTTGCTGCTGCAAGCATGATCATGGTTTGAATTGTAGTCATCTTTTCGACAGGGGCAAAGGTCTCTTCATAGTCGACACCGTGAGTTTGTGCGTAGCCCTTCGCCACAAGCCGGGCCTTGTACCGATTGACAATGCCGTCAGCATTGTGCTTCACTTTGAAGATCCACCGGCATCCAATTTCCTTTTGGCGGTTTGAAGAAGGGACGAGACCCCATGTGTCATTCTTGGAGAGTTCTTGCACCTCCTCATTCATTGCTTCAACCCATCTAGGGTCCTTCGCAGCTTCGGAAAAGGTTTCCGGTTCTCGGATTATCGCCCCCTTCATCATGTATGCATAATGATATGCCATGTAGTCATTGTAGCCGAATCGGCTGACTACTTACTTTTCTCGGGTGGAGTGATGTGGTTCTCATGGTGTCCTCATGATGGGCATATCTAGTCCACCATACTCACTATCGGGTGAGTGAATCGATTCATTTCCATCTAAGTCTTCGTACTCAGGCATTTTGGCCTTTCCTTTGTCTTGTTTCAGACTCGGCCGCGACGTGCTTTGGTCTCTTGGAGGCTCTTTGTTGTCACCGGCTGGACAAGCCACTAACACAGGGTGTCCCTTTGGAACACTTCACCAAAGGGGTGGTACGGTAAGGAATGTGCAGACCGTGATAGAGAACTGATCCTTCCCGGTTACCATCTGGAATGATTAACTTGATACACACGTATGATAATCACGTTAAGCACAGAATGGTATTAACAAGATAAACAATATGTAAAGACACAACACTTCTCTATTAATTATCCGTTGCTCCTTACATCGTCTCCGGATCCTTTTATAGGTATCCGGGTGGGTTACAAACCGGTGCCAACCGGCAACCGGCTACGAACCGGTTCAAATCCGGATCAGCATACCGGTGTGTTATCTGTCTGTTTAGTCACTGATGCCACCGGTTTTGGTCCTATCGGCCCCGGACTGATCTGTCTGGCCGTGTTTGCTTTGGCCTTCTCAACTTCTTCCTCCATGCTACGGATCCTTGATTGGGACTTCTCGAGTTCTTTGGTTGTGGCGAACAACCGATCCCATTGTGTTCTCGCTTCCGCTTCAATTTGGCTTACAACCTCGACCACCTGCTCTCGGATCCATCGCAGCCATTGACTTCCGGTGCCTTTTTGCCTTGCCGGTTCTAGTTGCAGTGTTGGCTCTGCTCTTGCCACAAACCCTTGTTGTAATGTTTTCTCCCACGAAAACTCCTTCTCTTGCCGTGCATGTCGACTCGGTGAGATTAGTGCTTTTGTTACCATCACTGGCTGAACATGCTCCGTTTCCTTCCTTGGCTCTAGTCCCTTGGAGTGGGGTGTCGGTGTGATGTCCTTTACCAGACCCGCTTTGTCCCTTTTCTGCTCCACATCGCTTCTCTTCTGGCGACGTAGGAGAGTTTCGGCGGGTTCTTCCTCCGCCTCCTCCTCTTGGGTTCCCATGTTTATCCCTTGAGCCAAGTTAGGCGGCTCTTACTCTTACTCATGCAATTTGATTTTAAGAGGCCCAACCGGTTGCTCTACCATTGCCTCTGTCTCCGCCTGCCGCTGCTCCTTTTCTTTCTGTGATGAACCTCCCTCTATCCAATCGGGAGTGTGCTTGGCCAGGAGTTGCTGCCGCTTCGAGGGCTTGTTTGGCATCGTATCGGCCGTTCAGCCCCGCGCCTTTGCCTTTAATGTTAGCACTAGCAGTACCAGGAGAGTGAGCCATTGAGCTACTGCTGTCCACACTTTCTTGCCATCTACCACCGATTGTATGGCCGCTTGCAAACAATCAACGATGATTACCGGCCAATCCACTTTTACCCCTTCGTATGTGGTGATGATGAATCCGGCCTTGTTCTTTGGCATTGCCGGGGGTCGAGGGTGCACAAACCCATACTTGTGGAGCACGCGAGCTACTTCTCGGAACAAGACGTTGTCACCGCCCTGTGTCCGGTATGTTTTGTTGGCCAGGGAGTACTCCCCAAAGAACTTCATTAGTGTCTCTGGGGAAGGATGCTCAATGGAGTAGATTCCTCCCTCCAGCAATCTGATTAAGGCGTGGATGGCCTCCTCCGTGATTACTTCTAGGTTGATCTTCTGCGCGACCTTTTCCGCTCCTTCGCGCAGAGGTGCCTCTGCTATCTATAGGAAGCCCTCCAAGCCATGTTGAGTGAACCACTTCTTGGTAGTCTCGGAAAGCGCCATGGGCTCCAGTGTGTCCTCTGTTTCGGTGGTGGTGAGGAGCTTTGGTGTGCCTGTGGTAACTTCTGGCGTTCGCCTAATCACCTATATCCGCCTCTGTGTGCTAAGTGCTCTGTGTTCGTGAAATGAGAGAGACTCTATTATGCGGAGGTTTTGTGTTCCCATCCTTGCCGCCTTTTCTTGATTCCCGTGCATGCACGTCGTGTGTTTTTAATAGTAGCTGTGTGACGCGTGGTGGGCTTTAAATGACAGACCTCACACCGTTTCGAGGTGTCTGTTCATTTTTTAATGACCTTCAATTTATTTATTATTTATTATTTATTATTATTTATTTTTCTTTCTTTCTTTGCATGCATGATGGCTTTTCTTCATGTCTTTACTCCTCGCCCCTACATGATGGTTTTTTTTTTTTCGACATGTGGTATTCTAATCCCTTGTTTCCGGCAACACCGGATCCGTTGTATGTTCCTCCTCTTGGTTACCAGCTATCCTCTTGCCGTTCCCGATGTCTGCTTCGGCATCCGGTTGTTTGAATGGGTTTCGTGGCATTGGTCCGTAATACGGTTTTAGTTAGAAACCGTTTACCCATTTTTCCACGACTTCGCCGGCCAATGTTCCTAGTTGATACTGTAAGCCTTTAAACTCTTGTGTTATCCAGTACGGTCCGGTCCACCAGAACCATAGCTTTCCCGGCATTTTGCCCATCCGGGTCTGAAATATTAACACCGGCTTGCCGATTCCGAACATTTTCTCGTTTCCTTTCTGGTACCGGTTGACAAATGCTTTCCGTTGTCGTTGCTCGAGTTCCAACTGCAGAATTCTAGCTATCCGATGTTCTTCTAATTCGCACAATGTCGCTAGTCTTTTTTTTTCCGATTCCTTCTCACTTAACCTTTCCCGTACTTGAATCCGCAAACTCGGAATTTGAAACTCTATCGGCATGACCGCTTCTAATCCGAAAGCTAACCGGAATGGTGTTGTCTGGATACTTGTTTTGTACGCGGTTCGGTAAGCCCATAGCGCACTCTGTAGCTTCGTATCCTAGTAGGTGCGGTTTTCATTGACTATTTTTTGGAGGATGTTCAACAAGGTTTTGTTGGTGGATTCGGCCAATCCATTGGCTTGCAGATAATAAGGTGTACTCCGCTTGTGTACTACCGCATAAAACGCCATCAAGCTCTCTAGTACTTGACCGAGGAAATGTCCTCCTTGATCACTGATCAGTTCTATCGGGCATCCATACCGGCACCAAATGTACTCGTATAGGAACTTGGCCGTTGAGGCTGCGGTATTATCCCAAAGTGCCATTGCTTCCACCCATTTGGTGCAGTAGTCTGTTGCTACAATGATATACTAGTTCCTGGTCCGCATTGCCAGAGGTTTGAAAGGTCTAACGAAGTCCAATCCCCATTTTTTCAATGGCTCCAGTGGTAACACCGACTGGTGTGGCATCCTTGCTTGTTGTGTTGGTTGGCCCATCCGTTGACATAAGTCGCATTCCTTTGCATACCAAATTGAGTCCTTTTGTGTTGTAGGCCACCACAATCCGCTTCGCCATATCTTCTTTGCCATTGCTTCTCCAGCATAATGTCCTCCAACGACTCCACAGTGAGCTTGCCGTAAAATTGTCTCCTTTTCGTCGCTCCGAACTGCTCTTCGCCATCTACCGTCCGCTCCCTAGTGGTACAATGTATCCTGCAGCAAACAAAAAATGTCGGCTTTGTACCGCCAACTGCTTCCGTTCGTCCCGGTTTAGTTCTTCCGGGGTCAATCCGGTACTTAGGAACTGGTGCATATTCGTCAGCCATTTGTCCTCCTCGGCCACCGTCCCATCCATTGTATTCTCCGTTGTTACCCTAAATAGCTGCGCATCTGGAAAGGTCGTGTTTGACGTCGTCGCCCGCCCGGATTCTAATCGGCTCTAGTAATCCACGACCGCATGTTGTACTCCCGGTCTGTGGTAAATCTCGAATTCGAACTCCTGTAGAAGCAGTGTCCATCGTGCTAGTTTCCCGGTTAGAGATGCCTTGGAGATCAAGTACATTAATGCCAAATGATCCACTTGTAATGAGAATTTCCATCCCTGCAAGTAGTGATGGAACTTCGTTACGTTGTATATCATTCCCAAGGCTTCCCTTTCTGTTGTTGAATAATTCCGTTTCGCCTAGGAGAGCTTTCGATTGACGTAGTAAACCGGCTGGTACCACTTTGGTTCGGTGAGCTGCATAAGAATGCTCCCGATCGCAATATCAGACGCGTCCACGAACACATGAAATTCCTTTGACCAATCCAAGGGTTGTACGACCGGTGCCTGGGATAACATTATTTTGAGCGCATGGTAATGCCTTATCCTCCGGTTCTGTCCATTAGAAAGGTGTCCGGTGTACAACTGCGTGTAGTGGTGTCGCAAGATCGGCCAAGTATCGGAGCATCTGGCTATGCCACCGGATTTGCCCTAAAAGCCGGCTCAGAGCTTTGGCGATTATTGGTGCCAGTGCTTCCAAAATGGCTTTAACTTTATCCGGGTCCATTGCAATTCCGTCCTTACTCACAATATGGCCTAGTAGCGTGCTGTTGGTTACCCCAAATACACATTTCGCCGGGTTCAGACTTAGCCGGTAACCTCTGTATTTCTCCAAGCATAACCAGAGATGGTCAAGATGTTCTCTTGTCCTGCTGTACACAAAGCCATCCAAGAACACCTGCATAAACGTTGAGATAAATTCCCCGAAAATTTCCATGATGATTCGTTGGAATGTTGCCGGTGCCATCTTTAGTTCGAACATCGACCACTACAAAGACTCCACATTCGGTGACAAACACTATTTTCTCCTGATCACCCGAGTGCATCCTGATTTGGTTATACCCGCTGAATCCGTCAAGGAAGCTATACACCTTGTGGCCTGCTACCACATCCAAGACTCCATCCGTGAATGGGAGCGGGAATGCATCAGTGATAGTGGCAACATTCAATTTCCGGTAATCCACATAGACCCGGATCTTTCTGTTTTTCTTCGGTACCACCACGATCGGGCTTAGCCAGGTGACTTTCTTCACTGGCCGGATGAACACAACTCGAAGCAACTTGTTGATCTCCTCTTTTACTTTAGTCGCGTAATTCAGATTCATCAAGTAACATCTCTACGCTACCGGTTTCGCATCCTTGCTTAAATGAATCTGGTATTGATATAATTGCGGGTCAAGTTCCTGCATGTCTTCATATCACCACACAAATACGTCCCGGAATTCTTTCAATAATGTGACCATTGCCGATATCTCCCCTGGTGGCATTTCTTTGGCCACCTACACCGGTCTTGCTTCTTCGTTGGTTCCCAAAATTCACTTCTTCCAATTGTGATGCTTTCACCCATTGTGATACTGCCATCTCCCGCTCTAGGGCCTCTTGTTCTTGTCGCAGTTCCCAGATCGCGTCCCTATCCGGCTCCTCACTGGCATCCTCCGGTTGCCCAATATACGGGGAGACCGCCTCTGCTACGTCCACTTCGAACAGAGGGACTATCCTTGGGTTTTCATCAAGGTAGCGCTCTACCTGCTCATCAGCGAGCCCTTCCAACATATTCACGCTTTCGGCATATAACGGTGTTACTTCCTTGCCTGGGCCTGCTTGAGGGTGTGTGGGTACTCTTACCTTAGTTTTCCCCCTTCGGAACATAATGTTGTTCTTTTGCCAGTTCTGTTTGATGTGGGTGGTCCATAACCATGGTCATCCCAACAATAGTGGGTATGCTCCCTGCACATTCAACTGGAGGACGATGGTAGAAATCCGGAAGGCGTGGCATCTGATTGTTACCTCCAAATCCCGGATCAATCCGGCCGATCGTACTGAGCTGGTGTCTGCCATCCGGAGCCAGAACGGACATGGTTCCCATTCTTGGATTCCAAGACTGTTGCATGTTTGGAGGCTTATTACGTTTACTCCCGATCCGCCATCGACAATCGTCCCCAGCACTTCCCATCCTTTGATAATGGTGGTGATTGCGGGACTGCTGGTATCGACCACTGTCGGCCCTTCCTACAGATTTGAAAAGAACGCCGGAGCCAGTGTGGGGTTTGGTGGGGCCCATGCTGATTTTAAACCATCGGTGAATCGGGGCACCAATTGTAGTAACCGACCCAACGTCAGCATGATCTAGCATTCCTGTAATGCCTGCCATGTGGGGTTCTCTTGCTGTGTTGTCTCAGTAGGTTCCTCCAATGTGTTCCTTTGCTCCTTCAGTTCGGTGACATTCCGTTCATTTGGCCTTTCGATCCATTCCGTTGCTTGTTTGCGGATAGTTTCTTGGGCCTCCCATTCAGCCAGCTTTCCCTTTGATCTAGTGGTGACTTGTTGCGCCACTTCCGTGACCACCATGTTGACCTCCGGTCGTTTTTGTTACTCTTTACCGGACATTGGTTGCTGTAGTGTCCCTCCTGGCTACAATAGTAGCAATAAGCCTTCCGTGTATTGCTAGTCTCTACTTTTTGCATGTTACTCGATTGAAATCGGAGTGACTCCTTCGCGACCCGCCGAATCACTCTGGAAAAAGACCGATCCGACCAGATCTCCTCCGCCTCCTGTTGGTAAGCCTCCCACTTCCACAGTCTCTCGATGAGTCTTCTTGCTTGCTCGGCCATTGGGTCATTCGTTGGTCTATGCAGGAATCGTGGTCGCCAAAACTGTGTTGTCACCAGCTGGACAAGCCACTAACACAGGGTGTCCCTTTGGAACACTTCACCAAAGGGGTGGTACGATAAGGAATGTGCAGACGTGATACAAAACTGATCCTTCCCGGTTACTATCCGGAATGATTAACTTGATACACGTGTATGATAACCACATTAAGCACAGAAAGGGATTAACAAGATAAACAATATGTAAAGACATAACACTTCTCTATTAATTATTCGTTGTTCCTTACATCATCTTGGGATCCTTTTATAGGTATCTAGTTGGGTTACAAACCGGTGCCAACTGGAAACCGGCTACGAACCGGTTCAGATCCGGATTGGCATACTGATTTCGGGTCCGTCCGTCCACTCTTATAATTATCATAATTTAACTAATTACAACTCTCAAAAACCGGCTCCCCCTTTCATACTCTGGCCTAACCGGCCAACACTCTTGTGGTTACTCAACCTAGTTGAGATTGGACTTTCCTCTGATGTGGGTCTTGGTCGATCATCTGCCTCTACATCTGTGTTGAACTCGGTTTCCACTGTGTCGGATGGGGCTGATTCGATTGTATACCAGGACGTCAACTCGTCGAATGCGACATCCCGACTCACTCGTACCTTCTTGGTGGAGGAGTTTAAGCACTTATACCCTTTCTGCTCGAGTGAGTACCCTACGAGTATACATTTCTTCGACTTGGGATCGAGCTTCTGTTGCTTCTCATTGGGAATATGTACATATGTTATTGAACCGAATATCCTGACATGGGATATATCCGGTCTCTTCCCATAGAACTTTTCGCAGGGGGTAACATCATGCACTCCTGATGTTGTGCAACGATTCATTAGATAGACATCTGTATTCGCCGCTTCAACCCAATATTTGTTTGGCAGATGTTTCTCATTCATCATTGCCCTTGCCACCTTGAGTATGTGCCGATTCTTGTGTTCGGCTACTCCATAAGCTGAGGTGTGTGTTGGCAGGTAAACTCTTGCCGAATTCCTTCTTGTCGAAGGTATGCATTAAAGGTGTCGGAGAAGTACTCTTTGCCTCTGTTCGATCGAAGGCATCCTACATGACGATTGGTTGCCTTTTTTAATTCTTTCTTGAATTTTTGGAAGTGTGAGAACACTTCACTCTTCTAGCGCATTGGATAAATGCAGGTATGTCTTGAGAAGTTGTCGATGAATGTTACGTAGTACCGGTGTCGGGCCTTTCGCTCTGGATCGTTTGCGTGAGTTGGGTGGGAACCGCTGGGGTTTTGGACTAGGAGAAAGAAGAATATGAGATAAGGTTAGTTATGAATAGATTGAAAGAGGAAGATATGAAACTCGTGAATCCCATGAGTATAGTGTATTAATTGATACTTAGATTGTAAGAGAGAAATAGATGGCAAAATCGTGAATCCCACGAATATTTTATATTAATCAATCCTTATAAAAAATCAACAACCCCTATACATCTTTCTCTCTTCCTTATATAGTGATGGAAGAGTCTAAGTTTATCACATGCAAGCATCATGGTTTTTCTAACTTTAGTTTTCATGCACACTACTTGTGCATGATTAGCTTTCTATCACATTTTTTCTTTTTAACTCGAGTGTGTATGCATGAATAACTTTGTCTATCATGCTTATCTAGAATATTTACATGGGATAAATTTTAGTATAACTTTAAAACTCATAATATGCTAGTAGAGTGGTACGGCTTAAAATCGTTAACGTGGAGGTACAGGGTTCAAATGCCGCCCTATGCATGTAACATAGTTATTGCAGTATTTCTCCTATTTCTTTATACTTAGTCAATCGGGTACTCCACACATATTTTACGTAGTGTACACCACGACACTCACCCACTCCGAACCTGCACATCCTCCGGTATGTGCCAAAGTTTCCGATGCTTGTTATTCGCCTTCATCCGTAGCACTCTCTGATTCTCCCCTTATGTCGATTATTAATTGTAGTTCACTTTCTTCACTTTCTGCATCACCGTGATCTTTGTTCGATTTCTCCTCTTTGTCGGTCTTGTCTAAGCTTACATAAGGTTCGTCGTCAGTCCACTTCTTGAAAATCTTCACCCGTTTCCCCACTATAGGCATCCGTAGTACTGTTCCATCCAACTCGCATAGTCGGTAAGTTCCATTGTCGAAAACTTTTCGAACCTCGTATGGCCCGAACCAGCTTTTAGTGAACTTCCACATCGTTGTATGTTGATGATCCAAATTACTGTCATAGAATATCACCCAATCTCCTTCTTCAATCTTCTGTGGTCGTAGTCGATGCTTGGTGTCGAATTGACTTTTGATCCGGAATCGCGCTTCCTGTTGTCGGCGTGTTGCTGCCGCTATGTCTTCCGGTCTTCCCTCTAGTTGTCGTATTCGGACCGCTAGTAGTTCTTCCCGGCTCATTTCTTCCTTCCACGGTAGCACTGTCCATGTTGCAATTGCGGTTTCCGTCGGCATTACTGGTGCTTGTCCGGTCATAAGTTTGGCTGACATATAACCGTTCACGAAACTATGCGTCGTGCAATCCGCCCATAGTGCATACAGAAGCATCTGCAGCCAATCCTTCACCCTTTCGTCGCATGCTTTTGCAAGTGCTTTGACGATTGGACTATGTCCTCGTTCGATCTTCCCGTTGGCTTCCGGATTGTATGCTGTGGTTAGTGTTAACTGTACTCCATGCCTGACGAAGAATTCCCTAGCTTTATCAGAGTCAAGTTCTCCCTGATCCGCAATCATTTGTCCTACGCTCCTGTACCTGCAGAACACTTCTTCCAAAAGAAATTGGCATACTGCGGAACATGTTTTCCTCTGTAGTGCTCGTCCTTCTACTTGGTTTGTCAGATCTTCCCCGGCTAACACCAAGTACTTCTTTTGTCCAATCCCGGTTGGCATGGCCACAATGTCGACCATCCATTTGAAGTTGATTGTTGGTGAGAATGTCAGATGTAATTCATCTCGGTGTTGAACTCCGGAGTAGATTTGACATTTCTCGCAGCTTTCCGTGAACTCCGCTACATCTTTGTACATATTCTTCCACCAATACTTTGTTTGATCTTCGCAAATGTTGCCCATGTTCCCCGATGTCCAGCCCGATCGGATTCGTGAAATTCTGACATTATCCGGTGTCGTGCCTTTCGGCTCCGGATCGTTGCGTGAGTCGGGTGGGAACCACAGAGGTCTTGGACTAGGAGAAAGAAATTCGTGAGATAGAGATTAATTATGAGTAAATAGCAAAGAGAAAGATAAGAAACTCGTGAATCACACGAGTATACTATATTAATTGGTACTTAGGGTGTTAAGAGAGAAGTAGATGTATAAATCGTGAATCCCACGAATAATTTTTGTATTGATTAATACTTAATCCAAATAATCAACAACCCTTTATATATTTCTCTCCTCCTTATATAAGGAAGGAAGAGCTAAGCATGGCTTCATGCTTTTTTTTTACAAAAAGTGTTCATGTCCACTAAATGTGCATGTGATGCTTTTTTATTTCCTAAGTATAGGGCTCATGCACGCTAGATGTGCATGAGTTATTTTTAGTGTCTCGTGTTTTTTTTTTTTTTTCTTTTTCATATATTAAAAAAAAAATACACGATTTACCTTTTAATAAAGGTATGCATAAATAAAGGTCTTATACGTATTAAATCTATATTTAAAACACTTAAGATAAGTTAATGTAATGGTAAGGTTGGGGTTTGTCAACGTGGAGGTGTAGAGTTCGAATCACGCCCTGCGTAGTAGTGAGTATTTCCTTTCTTTTTTTTACATTTATGTCTCTTTATCCGGCTCTTCCTTGCCGGTATGCCGTTTTCTTCCTTGCCGGTATGCCGTTTTCCTCCTTGCCGGTATGCCGTTTTCTTCCGATTCTCACCGAGCACTCCATTCTCTATTCGGAGGGACAAAAATATAATTTCCACATAGTGTGCAACCTACACTACGACACCGGTTTCGTTGCTCTTTTGTTCCAATTACCCGTAGTGGTATGCCATCCGGTCTTTTCGGCTCCCTCCAGATTAATCCGTTGTTCAAAACAAACTTCTGGACTTGCCACTTCTTACTTCGGATCTCGGCTCTCTTTTCTTTATTGTCCGATGATTCCTCGATTTCTTGTAGCACTTTCCCGATCAACAAGCTTTCTCCCTCGTATTCTTCTTCCCGGAATTCTCAGATTACGTTCACCTGGCATATGTGCTCTGAAGTAAAGTAGTTTTCGGAAACTTCTTCATTATCGGATTCGGATATGTCGTCTCCGAACCGAGCCCTTGATAGCATATCCGGTACCGTGTTGTCTTTTCCGGAGATGTGTCATATCTCTAGATTAAGTGAATTTACATATGCAATCCATCTTAGCATAGCCACATCCGATATTGTGCAACACCGCATCATCCCGAGTATCGGAAGACAATCCGTTTCGATCACTACTTCAGCTCTGATCAAGTAATCTCGACCTGATTTTATCGCCAACACGACCCCCCATAATTCTCTTTTAACTTGCGCATATCTACGTTGCCTTTCGTTAAGAACCTTTGCTGCGAATTAGATTGCATATCGTGAACCATCCGAATTGGCTTGATTGATGACCCATCCTATTATTGCAGGACTTGTATCAACCGTTACAATAATCGGTCAGTCATAGTTCGGCTTCTTAAGTGCTTCTGCCCTCCGCAACGATTTCTTGAACTTCTTCACGACTTTGGTATGTTGCGGTTTCCGTTCAAACTTCTTTCCCTTCCGCAACAAGTGATAGAGTGGGTCTGCAATGTGTGCATAGTGTGGAATCCATATGTGATAAAATGCACATGCCCAAAGAAACTTACAAGCTTATGATTGTGACTCACATATTTCTTTCATAGCTTGAATCGCATCAATCTTGGTTGGTGACGGTCTTCGGCCATAGGGCCCACATAGATGTTCGACTACCAATATCTCTTCTTGCCCGAATGCCGATTTCTGTTCGGAGAGTGTTAGGTGCCAATCTTCTAACTTCAGTAACACTTTCTCGCAATTGCGAATATGGTCGACTACGAACTTTTGGCATCCCTGATCATCCATAGTCTCATCTTTTTTTTCCACCGCACATCCTTTTATCAGAATATCATCTACGAATGGCATTGTTATCTCCGGAATGCAGTCCTGGAGCACCTTGTTCATTGCATTCATCATATGTGTGACCGAGTTTGTCGCGCCTTGTAGTAGCGTGCACATCCAGACTAATCCTATCGGTGTCCGCATGGTAGTGATGTCTTGGCTCTCTACGGCTAGTTGGAATTGGTCATACTCGGAGTATAGGTCTCCGATGGAGTATATCGCGCGACCGGCAATCGCTTCCTCAAATTCGTCCACTATCGGACCGACTCCAGAGTTCCGGATCGTGACCTTGTTCACTGGTTGCAAATCTTGAATAAACCGGAGTGACCCATTCTTCTTTGGAACCTAAACCATCGATTTGAGTACAAAGTGTTTGATGGCTCTAGAATCCCCATCGCCACCTTCTCCTTGAGCAAGTCAATGATTTTCGGAATATGTGCCTATGGCACCGGAATCGGCTTCAGGTTCCACGGGACATGATCAATCGTGAAGGTCACCATTGGCTCCACTATCTTCGGATCAACGCACCCTATCTCTCTCGATGTGAATGCAAATGCTCTTCCATGCTGCTCCAACATCTCACGAAATCATTCTTCTTCATTTTGTGAGAGGAAACCACCTCCACCAATCCGAAGTTTCTTTCGGGTCTCATCTGTGAAGGCATGTCCGATATCCACAGACTTCCGAAGTGTCGGATCTTCCGAGACTTCTTTCCTCTTTTGTTCGCTATCGGCGGGTAGTGGTCCTGCGACCGGTTTCACCTTCTTTTCCACAGTCTTATATTTCATACATACCATTGATTCTTCTTTATGGAGTGCATCCGGCCCCATTTTCGCAATGATCTTGTACATCTCGACCAATTCCATCGAAACTACCCGGTCTCCTTGGCTATTCTCTTCTGCAAGCTCTTCAAGCCATTGTAGCGTGCTCCCATAGAACACTTCTTCTATTACTCCCACAATTTCTTCATCTTCATTTATTATTTATGTAGACCGTAACTTATCTTGCACCTTTCGGAATTCTTCCTTGATTACTTCAGTTACGATCGTGTACGTAGATGCCCCATCCGTACCGATTCGTACTTGTTTTGCTCTAAAGGTTTTCTTCTTGTGTGGGGTATCAGGGCTTCTCGGACTATTACTTCCCCACTCCGCAATAGTGCACTTTAAAAATCCATTTTTGTTTGGGACAAGCACTCTCTCTTGTTTCTTTTGTAATTTGATGGCACGGTTAGGAATTGGATGGTTTTCCCCCCACTTTGGCTCCGAATTCGTGCAAAAGCTGCTCCGTTATCAAGAACCTTTGTCTCCATCCATGAAGCCATGAGAAAGGGTTGCCTGAGGATCACGGAGTGTGAGACCTCATCTTGCACGAAGAAATTTTGGTCAATCTCCACATCTCTGATCTTCACCGTCACATCCAGACAAGCCGCAAATAAATCTTCCGTTGCTTTAGTGGCTGCCCGGATCCTCCATCCATGATTAGTGTTAATAGGCCCCTTCCCCTTCCGGTAGAACTCCTTGGATAACAAATTGATCTCCGATCTGTGATCAACCAATGCTAGTACGAGCTCTTTGATGTTTCCGATTCGGACCAGAGTCTCTGTAGTTGTGCATGCCCAGTGTGGCCTTGTGTAGTGGGAGTTTGGAATTTCATCCTCCACTTCGGTATCATTGATTAGAACGGTATTTTCATTTACCCTCGAGGCGAAGAGAAAAATCTACCCGGCTATCGAGGATTCTCTCCTCGAACACCTTTTTTAAGTCCGTCTATTGCTCAATGTCCGAAGCGAGTTTGAATGCCGAAATTGATTTTCCTTTCCCCTTCCCTTCGGAGTTCCAGCTCTCCGGCGTCTTTGATGGTCCGGTCGCATCATCCGTGCGCTGTCGTTTCTCATCTACATACACCTCATGTAATTGGCATAGGGTGTACACGCTATTCTTATCGACGAGGCACTCCCATCCCGTAGCTTCTCGGATGCCTTCCGTGGTGCTTCAGATCTCATTAGAGTCAGGTTTCTCAGGGTTTTCTAGCACTTCCGGCCAAAAAGACGCCTTTGCTCCAAAGGACTCACCCACACATATCCCTGCGGTTGTCGCATAATTGATTTTCGCCGCCATTTCCTCTTCTAGAACCTTCTTCATGCCGCCTTTTCGGAAGTTTGGTCGGAGTGGCTTCCATGAGTCCATCGAATGAATCCGATTTCCCTCATAGTAGATAAGATCCCATCGTAGCACTTGTCTCATCGCAATCCCTCCAATCATGGTCGGTGCTATCGCACCATATGCATCAACAGTCCATATACGTGGAACTTGTGGGACGGCCATCCGAACTCTTCACCATCACGATTTTCAGATTCCCCATCTCCTTCAACAATTGCTCCACCGTGGTTGCATCGATTCCCTTCTCGGTCGTAGTCTCCCGAGCCCACGGTTAATGGTCTTCCAATCCGGATCTTGGTTTCGGAATTGGTTTCGAAACCCTCTTTTCTTCACTACCAAGCCATTGCCCCCTCTTTGTGTATCGCGCGACGATGTCCCGCACGTTTTCCCATGTATTGGTGAGGCCACTCTTAGTAGTGGTGTTGTTGAGCGGCAAGCTCAACCGGATCTGGATTGGCTAAATAAGCCTGAGCCGGATCGGCATCCGGAAGGATGAGACGGATCGGTGAGCCGGTAAGCAAATGAGCCAGTGAGCCGGTTAGCCGGATCCATCAGTAACCGGAAGCCTAGTAGCAGCTTGGACTACTAGGTAGTTAATGTCTTGTAGTTAGTGTCAGATGCTCGTGTGAGCATTGAAGTAAACTGTACTTCTGTCAGTTCGTATGGACTTGTATAAAAGTGTTCACTGAACACATACGATGTATAGAGTATTACAGATTGAGTATTATTTTTGAATTGAGTTTCTGTGTGCTCTCTCTCTCTCTCTCTCTCTCTCTCTCTCTCTCTCTCTCCCTACCGTGTACTGTGTATATTCTAAGCTCTCCATTAAACCAGGGTTTTTGTGTTCGGTTTTCTATTTCTTCCGCACACTATTCTTTTACATCGTATCAGAGCGCGAGGGTTGAGAACCTCTGCAGCCGAAAAAGCTTGAAAAGAAAACCAACCAAGAAGAACAGGTAAAAACCGATGGATAAAGGCATGGCTAGCTCGCATCCGACAGAGAAGATCGATAGAAACAACTACGCATCTTGGTCCTACAAGATGCACCAATACCTGCTCGGGCACGGTTACTGGAGCTATGTCGATGGAGCAAAGGACACAGCACCGGAATCGACACACAGAGATTTCCCGATGTGGGAATAGTCGGCGAGCAGAGTACTGTACTACTTCGCGTCTTGTGTGGGCGAACAGCTCCTAAGCTACATCCGGGATGCAAAAATGTCGAAAGATGCTTGGGGAAATCTGAAGAAGATTTTCGTTGCTAGCACTACAGACAGGAAGCTTCAACTCTGACAGGAGCTGAGCAACCTACGACAATGCGACTTGTTGGTGGCAGACTACACCTCCAAAATCAAGGACATTTGCGACTCTTTGGCCTCCATCGATGTGAATATCGAAGAAGCCGATATGGAGCAAATCTGTCTCGAAGGTTTGGCGTCAAAGTTCGGAGCGTCCGAACTGCTGTGTGTACAAGGGAGAATACGCCATCATTTTTCGACTTACAGTCGATACTCCTTGTAGAGGAGAACCACGCCGGTGCGTCAACAAGTGCACCCACCGACAACCGGATGTTGTACACAGAGGTGGATCGTCCCCGTGGGCTTGGTGGACGAGGTGGGTTGGCTCGCAATGGTAGCGGTCGGCAAGAGTAGGATAGAAGGCATAGAGAATGTGCCGACAGCAGTTCCGAACCCTCCACAAGTAGGGGGAATCAAGGTGGCGCCAGAGGCCGGCAAGCAAAGGCCGACACGGAATGCTGGTATTGTGGTAAAAAGGGCCACAGAGAAAGAGAGTGCTGGAAGAAGCGTGCCGATTCGGACAAATCCGAATCTGGCAAGGCCGGCAGAGAGAACCGGCAATACTCGCACTATGCAGAAGGATCGGGAGGATCCAAAACCGGAAAAGCCGGTAAAGGGCTAGCCTTGGTGATGAAACACGAGGCTAACTCGATGAAGAAAACCACTTCCAAATTGAAGGAAGTGTGGTACGTTGATTCTGGTGCGTCGAATCACATGACGAGCCACAAAAAGTAGTTCTCCTTTTTGGAGAAACTGGAACAACTGGGAGTTGTCGAAACCGGAGACGACACTCCTCACCCAATCGTGCATATCAGAGAAGAGTCCCTTTGAGCCACGTCGGACAGAGGGGGAAGCTGATGAATGTATTACATGTTTCGACTATCACAAAGAACTTGGTATCAGTTGATCAGATCGTTGACCAGGGGATGCAGGTGCGGTTTACGCACCTTGGGTGCTTCATCGAGGAAGAGGGCCAGATTATTGCGCAAGGGCGTAGAGAAGGGAGGATGTTCATCCTCGACACCAATGACGTCGGCACCGCTTTGTTCGCCAAAGGAAAGAAGATTGAATTGGATATTGATCTTTGGCACAAGAGGATCGGCCACGTCAATTACCGGAGGCTTCAAGACCTACAAATGAAACAAGTTGTTTTCGGTTTGCCGAAGTTTAGTGGCCGGAAGGCCCAAATATGTGAAGCCTGCCAACTCGGGAAGCAACACCGGCTTTCATTCCCCACCGAACGAAACCGTAGCTGTAACAAGATCGACCTTATTAATTCGGATGTATGGGAACCGGCACAAAACGTTAGTCTTGGTAGGAGTTGGTATTTTGACTCCTTCATCAACAACTACAGCCAGTACACATGGATCTACTTCATTGAGCGGAAGAGCGAAGTCTTCGAGTGTTTCCGAAACTTACAAAGCCTGGTTCAACAGGAAACGGAGAGGAAGATCAAGTTCCTGTGGTCGGATGGTGGAAAAGAATATTTTTCCTGCCAATTCAATAGTTATCTGCAGCAAAAAGGAATTCAGAGAGAGTTGAGTTGCAGATACACATCGGAGCAAAACGGTGTGGCTGAAAGGAAGAACCGGTCGATTGTCGAAGCAACAAGGGTAATGCTAGAGGAGAAGAGCATGCCCCATTTCTACTGGGCTGAGACGGTCCAGACGACTGTCTATATCCAAAACCGGATCGGTGACAAGGTGTCCTTGCATGAGTTGTATTTCGGACGCAAGCTGAATTTGGTAGCATTGCATATGTGCATGTGCCGGATGAGAAGTGGAGGAAGTTGTATGCAAAGTCGGAGAAATGCATCCTGGTCGGTTACTCGAATGAGCAAAAGGGGAATAAATGTTATAACCCCCGGACGAAGCAGGTCCGAGTTAGCCGGGATGTTGAGTTTGATGAGACGACATCATGGTATGCCTTACCAGCTCCGACTTCTGACCCCAACCCGATATCGGAGGATGAGGCTAGTGAGCCTGAACCGGTCCAGATAGAAGACGAAGACCTCGGCACTCTACAAGAGAGTCTGATCTCATTTTGGTTAAGTGGACCGAATGAGCGGCTGAGTAGGGATGACCAGTTGGATGTGGAACCAACGAGTAATGGAGACTCTACCATGCTCTCCCCGCACAAGGAACTGAGGAGACGGTTCACGCGCAAAGAGAAGGGGAAGAAGAAGATGCCGGAATACGAAACCGACAATGTTGAGTCAGATCGGAGTGAATCCGACTCCGGAAAGGATGAAGGTGGATCTTCGAGAATGAAGTCTGACTTGGCCAAGAAGGGCCTCAAACCGGGTAATACCAAGTTATGCCGGTCTTCCCGCCTGAAGAACCCCGTTACATGGTACGGGTACAATGAGCACATGGCACATCACTACGCATACATGACCAAGGTGGCGGAAGTGCATGAGCTGGAGAGCTACGCAGAAGCGGCAAGGGACGCAAATTGGCGTGCCACTATGGAGGAAGAAATGTGGGCATTTGATGCCAACGACACATGGGACCTAGTTGACCCTCCCCGACACTGTAAACCGATTGGATGTAAGTGGGTGTACAAGGTAAAGTACAACGCCGATGGTTCGGTTAATCAGTAGAAGGCCTGGTTAGTGGCAAAGGGATACGTGCAGACCCACGGAATCGACCACGACGAGACCTTCGCTCTGGTAGCGAAGATGACGACGGTTCATGTGGTGTTGGTGGTTGCTGTGGCACAAGGGTGGCATTTTCACCAGATAGACGTGAAGAATGCATTTCTTTAAGGCGATCTTGAAGAAGAGTTCCTTATGACCCAACCCCCCGATTTCCAGTCAGCAATGAACAAGTCGGCGGTATGCCGGTTGAAGAAGTCACTTTATGGCCTGAAGCAAACCCCCCTAGCCTGGAATGCGAAGATCACGCACCGGTTGCGTAAGATGGGGTTTGTGGCCTCCAAGTCTGACTCCTTGTTGTTCATCCGGCAAGGTCGGGACGGTCTGGTTTGCATCTTCTTATATGTTGATGATCGAGTCATCACCGGATCCGAACTCGATGAAATCAGCTGAGTCAAGTCCCAACTGTCGGACGCATTTGAGATGAAGGACTTGGGGGACCTTCACTATTTCCTTGGGATCGGGGTGATCCGAACCCCCGACGGCATATTGCTCTCACAAAGACACTATGTGTTGAATATGCTGTACAAGTTCGGCATGATGGAATGCCACCCGATCTCTACACCCTTGGACCGGAACCAGAAGCTTCGTCCTGACTCTAGACCGACCTGCTATGAGAAGTGGTTCCGACAAATCGTCAGAAGCCTTATATATTTGACAATCACCCGACCCGACATTAGTTATCCGGTCGGTGTGATCAGCCAATATATGCAGAAGCCGACCGTGGAGCACCTTCTGTGTGTGCATCGAATTTTGCGATATGTGAGTGGCACAAAGGAACGAGGACTGTTATACCGGCATGGTATAACCGAAGAGCTAGTCAGCTACACCGATGCTGACTAGGCTGGCGATGCATCGGATCGCCGATCCACCTCCGGCTATCTGTTTTCCCTTGGTAGTGTGGCTGTTGCGTGGAGCAGCAAAAAGGAGCCAACATTGGCCCTTTCGAGGACTGAGGCTGAATATCAGGGAGCTACCGTTGCCACCTGTGAAGCCATTTGGTTTCGACGACTGTTGGAAGACCTACGGATCGAGGTGCCAACCCCGATCCTGATCTACTGTGACAACATAAGCAGCATGCAGCTCACCAAGAACCCCATATTCCATGCTCGCACAACGCACATAGAAGTGCACTACCACTTCGTGCGTGAGCGTCTCCTGAGCGGTGAAGTCTAACTTCGGTATGTTCATACGGATCGGAAAGTTGCCGACATCTTCACCAAACCGCTCGGATTGGACAAGTTGCATCACTTCATCGAAATGCTTGGTGTTCAACATCTCAATGTGCCACAATTGAGGGGTGTTAGGATTTCGGTCCCTCCGGATAGGATGACAAAGGCCCGGTGAGAACTGGATGATGAACGCCCGGTGAGAACCGAATGTTGCAAGCCCGGTGAGAACCTCTCACCGGATGAAGGGACATATATGTAAATATGTTCCAAAGAGCCCACATGGGCTATATTTGGAAATAGCTCGAAAGTCATATTAGTATAAATATGACCTAGGGCAAACACGGTAAGCAAGTCGTAGTTGTCATTATTTGTTGTATAGAGTTATTGGTGTAACTGATGTACAGAGCGTAGCAGAGAGAGAGAGAGAGAGAGAGAGAGAGAGAGAGAGATACAGAGTGATTCTCTGTTGTAACCACTACTAGGCGAAGATTGTGAACACGAGGTCATTGCCTCTGTGCTCCCCTGTTGTATTTTCCTGACATAGTGATAGTTTGGAGTCTGTGGGCTCCCATGGTTTTTCCCATTTAGGGTTTTCCACATTAACATACTGTGTACACTCTATCTTGCTCTATTGTTTGTGTGTATACGTGCATTTCTTCCTATTCCCATCTTTCTGTGGTTGATCCTAAGACTCGGTTGTGGCCGATAAATATTCCGCATATTCCTGTCAAATTGGTATTAGAGCGAAACAACACAGAAAATGGAAGAATCCTGCGGCGGCATGTTGAAGCTCACCGACTCCAACTACTCAGTGTGGAAGTTGAAAATGAGGGACATGCTCATGGTTAAAGATCTTTGGTTGCCGGTTCAGTTTGGGGACAAGAGATCAGACAAGATCGATGCCACGATATGGGAGGTGATGCACATGAAGACAACGACGTACATACGGTGCCTCATCGACATGAGCCTATACAACAACTTCAATGAAGAGAGCAAGGCTCATGAGCTTTGGGAGAAGATCGACATTATGTTTCATAACAAAAATGTTGTTAATCGGGTTTTGGTATTCCAGAAGCTAGTGAGGCTCCGGTACCAAGATGGCTCCAACATGGCGGAGCACATGAATGCCTTCCAAGGGCTGATTCACTAGGCAACATCGTTGGAAGTACCTCTCGTCGATGAGGTACTAACATTGCTCCTGCTCGGTTCCCTCCCAGATAGCAGGGAGACGTTAGTTGTCACTTTGGGCAATGCCGGGCCGGAAGGGAAGCAGTTGTCCCTACCAAGAGTCAAGTCGAGCTTGCTAGATGAGGAGGCGCGTCGGAAAGACAAGGATACAATCTCTGACTCCAAAGTGCTCCTTACTGAATCGGAACGCGGAAGACAAAGGATCCGGAGTCCCCAGAACTGGGAAAAGTCTGGGACACGGTCAAAGTCAAGAGGAAGGCCTACTTGCTTCTACTGCGACAAGCCGGGACATTTTCAGAAGAACTGTCGGCATTTCCGGAAAGACAAAGAAACCGACAGTACCGATTCGAAGCGGTCACCGGACTGAAACGGTAAAGACCGGAGGGGACCGGACCGGAAGCGAACGACGGAAATCGCGGAAAGTGAAGAGGAGTTGATGCTCATCACCGAGGAGAGTGAGTGGAACCTTGCCGACGATGAGACAATGTGGGTTGTTGATTCCGGAGCGTCGTTCCACCTGACCCGGACCAGAAATGCTTCTCATCCTACACAACCGGTGAGCACGGTTTTGTCCGGATGGGGAATGAAGGTACATGCCGAATTGTCAGCATAGGAGACGTGTGGTTGACAACACCAACCAGATGGAAGTTGTTGCTGAAGGATTTCCGACACATTTCAGAGGTTCAATTGAACCTGATATCAGCCGGTCAGTTGGATGATGAAGGCTACACGGGTAGCTTCCAGAACGGTGTCATGAAATTCAACAAAGGGAGCTTGATAGAGGCTCGGGCCCAAAAAGTCAACACATTGTACCTGATGAATGCCCGGTTATGGCCGGAAGACGTGAACGTGGCATCCAACATTGCCGGTAAGCTGTGGCACAAGAGACTGTGTCACATGAGTGAGAAGGGGATGAGGAGGCTTGCCGATGATAACCTCATTCTGGTAAAGAACATGCATCTTGGGAGGTGCATCGACTGCCTGGCCGGTAAGCAAAACCGGACCTCCTTCTGATCAAGGCCACCGATGAGACGTAATGCACCACTGGAGCTGGGGCATACCGATGTGTGTCAAGTAGACACAAAGTCACATGCCGGAGCGCAATACTTCATGACTTTCATAGATGACCACAGCCGGAAGCTGTGGGCCACACCACTGAAGACGAAGAACCAAATGTTATCTGTCTTCAAGGAGCTCCACGCGAGAGTGGAAAGAGAAACCGGCCGGAAGCTGAAGGCGATTCGAGCAGATAATGGAGGAGAATACCGGGGGCAGTTCGAGGAGTACTGTGCTCGAAGGGAATCCAGCTCGAGTTTACTATCCCGAAGATGCCGGAACTCAATGGGCTGGCCGAGAGGATGAACCGGACCATAATGGAGAGGGTCCGGAGTATGCTAGCACATGCTAACCTACCCAAGGCGTTTTGGGCTGAGGCGCTGTCGACAACGACGTATGTGATAAACAGGTCACCCTCAGTACCCTTGGACGGAGACTCACCACAGAAAGT
Organism: Azolla caroliniana; assembly: GCF_043228905.1. Taxonomy (NCBI): domain Eukaryota; kingdom Viridiplantae; phylum Streptophyta; class Polypodiopsida; order Salviniales; family Salviniaceae; genus Azolla; species Azolla caroliniana. The sequence goes on from NW_028230451.1 coordinate 12,428,980, forward strand.
ATGGACCGGTAAGGATGTATCTTACCGGCATCTAAAGGTGTTTGGGTGTCTCGCTTAGATGCATGTGGCAAAGGACTGGAGAGCAAAGTTGGACCCAAAGTCCCGACCTTGCATATTCGTTGGATACGACGATGATGAGTTTGGCTACCGAGTGTGGGATCCGGTTAACAAGAAGGTTTTCCGGAGTCGGGATATTATCTTCATTGAGGACAAGACCCTTGCCGACTGGGAGTCGGAGAAGAAGATAATGAACTCTGAGTCGACTGGTAAGGATCGGTTTGATGAGATTCAAACCTACCTGGCTAAGAGCCGGTTGACACTCGAAGAACCGGCCGATGACGGTGAGGATACCGAACCGACCAAAGAAGAAGAAGAAGCAGAAACTGGAACCGGCCAAGACCCCAAATCGGATTCGAATGAAGAACAAATAGAGGAGCCGGTTGCCGAAAGCCAAAGACGGAGATATCTTCTCAAAGAGAGAAAGGCCCCCTAGAGATTTCCGGATGAAGAGCATGTGTTGCTGACCGATGAGGGGGAGCCGGAAAGCTTCGAAGAAGCGAAGGATGACACCCATAGGCAAAAGTGGTTGAGTGCCATGCAGGACGAGATGGATTCCCTGCATGAGAACCACATGTATGAATTGGTGGAGTTGCCAAAAAGAAAGAGAGCACTCCGAAACAAGTGGTTGTACAAGCTGAAACCGGGAGATGTCCGCAAATCCCCGAGATACAAAGCCAGAATCGTGGTGAAGGGGTTCTAGCAGAAGAAGGGCGTGGACTTCGACGAGATATTTTCCCCGGTAGTAAAGATGACTTCTATCCAAACGGTGTTTGTTACCTCGTACGAGATGTACGGAGAGTCAAGTGTGATGAGCGAGGGTCGAATGTTATCATAATGTTGTGTATGTGTAGGGGGCATAAATGTAATTGTGAGTCGATACGTATGTGAACACATGCACACGTGTGTGCATGTGGATGGATACGAGGAGGTATGAGTGAGTGTCCAGTATGAATGCTCTAGGGGGCTTACACCCCTTTGTATCTACCCCCTCTTGTACTATTTAACCCCCTTATGGGGAATGAATGAAAAATGAATCATTTCTCTCTATCTATCTCTCTTTTCATCTCTCTCTCTCTCTCTCTTCCCTCCCCTTAACGTTGAACCCCCTTGGGAGGGGGGTGGAGCCATTCTAGGCACCACCCCCCACCCCGCAATGCTTCTCAATGCACATGATCTCTCTCGCCATCAATCCCATACTCTCCATCATCATCATAACCACCATGTCTATCTTTATCATGATTATCATCGTCCTTAACCTTAGCCCTAAAACATACAACACCTTTTGATAACATTCGACCCTCGCTCATCACACTTGACTCTCCGTACATCTCGTACGAGGTAACAGTGTTTAGCATAGCGGCAAGCATGGACCTCGAGGTAGAGCAGTTACATGTGAAGACAACATTCCTCCACGGTGACCTCGAAGAGGAGATCTACATGCAGCAACCGTAGGGATTTGTGAAGAAAGGGAAGGAGCACCTGGTTTGCTGGTTGAAGAAGAGCCTCTACGGTTTGAAGCAGGCTCCCCGACAATGGTACTGGAAGTTCGACTCCTTCATGACCGATCAAGGATACCACGAGACATAGGCCGATCACTGCGTATTTATGAAGAAGTTCGAAGGGGGAGACTTCCTGATACTCCTGTACGTAGACGACATGTTGATCGTTGGACGAGACCAAGTCAAGATACGGATGCTGAAGAAGGCCCTGAACCAGACCTTCTCAATGAAAGACTTGGGTCCGGCAAGATAGATATTGGGGATGCATATCATCCGGGACCGGTCAACGAAGCAGTTATGGCTGACACAGGAAAAGTACGTGACAAAGGTACTTCAGCGGTTCAACATGTTGGACGTGAAACCGTTCAGATCGACACTTCCGGCAAACTGCAAGCTATCCGGTAAACAAAGCCCAAAGATGAAGGCAGAGAAGGCGGATATGATGAAGATACCATATGCCTCTACCGTCGGGAGCTTAATGTGCGCGATGGTATCTATCCGACCGGATATCGGATACGCAGTCGGAGTGGTGAGCCGGTTTATGAGCAATCCCGACAAGGATCACTAGAATGCGGTAAAATGGATACTCCGGTACTTGAAAGGTATCTCAAGTATGTGTCTCCGATTCGGCTCCGGTAAACCCCAACTTGACGGTTTTACTGATTCAGATATGTCAGTTGATGCGGATACCAGCCGGTCAACATCGGGATATGTTATGACATATGCATGGGGAGCTGTTTCGTGGCAGTCGAGGTTGCGGAAGACGGTTGCGTTGTCGACCATGGAGGCGGAGTACATGGCGGTTGTGGAAGCCGGCAAGGAAATACTATGGATGAAGGACTTCATCGAAGAGCTAGGGATCCGACAAGAGGAATACCGGCTCTATTGCGAAAGTCAAAGTGTCATCCACCTTGCGAAGAACGTAACATATCATTCCAGGACGAAGCACATCGAACGGGGTACCACTCGATCCGGGAGCGAGTGGAAGAGCGAGAGTTCGTGCTGACGAAGATTCACAAGGAGGAAAACGGGTCAGATATGCTGACCAAAGTGTTGACACTTGACAAGCTGGATGCATGTCGGAAGTGGATTGGATTGACGAGGCATCCGATGCTGGAGTGAAGGGGCAGTTTGTTAGGATTTCGGTTCCTCTGGATGGGATGACAAAGGCCCGGGGAGAACCGGATGATGAAGGCCTGGTGAGAACTAAATGACGAAGGCCCGGTGAGAACCGGATGTTGTAGGCCGGATGAGAACCTCTCACCGGATGAAGGGACATATATGTAAATATGTTCCAGAGAGCCCACATGGGCTATATTTGTAAATAGCTTGGAAGTCATATTAGTATAAATATTACCTAGCACAAACACGGTAAGCAAGTCGTAGTTGTCATTATTTGTTGTATAGAGTTATTGGTGTAATTGTTGTACAGAGCGTAGGAGAGAGAGAGAGAGATACAGAGTGATTCTCTGTTGTAACCACCGCCAAGCGAAGACTGTGAGCACAAGGTCGTTGCCTTTGTGCTCCCCTGTTGTATTCTCCTTACATAGTGATAGTTTGGAGTCTGTGGGATCCCGTGGTTTTTCCCATTTAGGGTTTTCCACGTTAACATACTATGTACACTCTATCTTGCTCTATTGTTTGTGTGTATACGTCCATTTCTTCCTATTCCCATCTTTTTGTGGTTGATCCTAAGACTCGGTTGTGGCTAGGCAATATTCCGCATATTCCTGTCAAGGGGGAGAACAGGTGAAGACACTGGAATGGGCAAAGGCAAAGAAACTGCCGATTTCGCCGGTGAGGGAAGAACCGACAGAGGGAGAGACAAGAAAAATAAAGGAGCTGAGTCGACAAAGGAAGTTGACACATCCGAACAAGTTGGAACAAGCGGCAACGGCCGTAGAGTCAAGAAGGACAGAGCCAACCGGAAGAAGAAGGTCAAGACCCGGACATGGTCCGATGTGGTGAAGGGCCTGGAACCGGAAAATTAATCGGGAGTGACCTATTCGGACAAGAGCTAGAACAAATCAGAGACAATCGATTCGGTTCAATAGACGGATTCGGAAGAACCGGATCAATTCAAGGCCAAGAGGACGAGAAGGTAGCAAAAGTCGACGCCAACACAAAGGAATCGGCAAATCAACAAGCACCGAAGTCACAACAGCGATGGAGTTGATTTGGGTTTGTTGAGCAGACAAGCCGACCAAGGAGGTCGAGGTGCGCAGAAATAGAAGGGTCGCGGCAAACGGGATCGGACCGGAAGAGGAGCGCGAGCAAGGCGGAGTGACGCTAGAAGGAGGTGGGTGGAAGGATCGGCTGCCATGGAGACTGACACTATGATCCGACCTCAAGTTTAGCTTGAGGGGGAGTGTTGAGCGGCAAGCTCAACCGGATCCGGATCGGCTGAATAAGCCTGAGCCGGATCGGCATCCGGAAGGATGAGCCGGATCGGTGAGTTGGATCGGTGTGGAGCCGGTTAGCTGGATCAAGCAGTAACCGGAGGACAAGTAACAACTAGTCTACTAGGGAGTTAATATCTCGTAGTTAGTGTCAGACGCTCATGTGAGCATTGAAGTACACCGTACTTCTGTCAGTCCGTATGGACTTGTATAAAAGTGTTCACTGAACAAATACAATGTACAAAGTATTACAGATTGAGTATTATTTTTGAATTGAGTTTCTGTGCTCTCTCTCTCTCTCTCTCTCTTTGTCTCTCCCGTGTACTATGTATATTCTAAGCTCTCCATTAAACCTGCGTTTCTGTGTTCGGTTTTCTATTGCTTCCATGCGCTATTCTCTTATAGGTGTCCTCTAGAAGCATTGCAAGATCTTTCCGGTCCCGGACATCCACGGCTCGTAAGAACATGATCACTTTGTCCGGTGCGAGGATAGCTTGATCTCTCGCGGAAAACCTCCCGAACCAACTTTCGAATGCCGAAAACACATTGAGGACCTTCAGCCCCTTGTCTGGCGTTTCCACCCAATCTTCGAATCCCCTCCGCGTTGCCTTGGAGGAGTCCTCGATGGCGAACATGGTCTTTAGCGCTTCTTCAAATGCTTCACACGTCGGATTTTGTTGTTGTATCCCGTGGATACTCCCTTGAAGCCCCTCCGTAGCCACCCGATTGAAGGATGTCACCTGCAATCCTTTCGATATTCTACACCGTAGCATTTCCATCTTGTAACCCCGCAAATATCGCGACACATCCTTCTTGTTGAATTGCCCGTTACGTTGCACGAGCTGCTCTACTGGTCGCCGCAATCTCCGACATAGCGCATTATTCTTGTAGCATGCACTCGAACATCGCCATCATGTTGTTAGCCTCTTGTTGATTTTCCATCTCCTTGCCACCCATTTTCACGTCGGGCTCACCACTTGTGTCAGGCCTTTTGCTCTGGATCGTTTGCGTGAGTTGGTTTGGAACCGCTGGGGTTTTGGACTAGGAGAAAGAAGAATATAAGATAAGGTTAGTTATGAATAGATTGAAAGAGGAATATATGAAACTCGTGAATCCCACGAGTATAGTGTATTAATTGATACTTCGATTGTAAGAGACAAATACTTAGATTGCAAAATCGTGAATCCCACGAATATTTTATATTAATCAATCCTTATAAAAAATCAACAACCCGTATACATCTTTCTCTCTTCCTTATATAGTGATGGAAGAGTCTAAGTTTATCACATGCAAGCATCATGGTTTTTCTAACTTTAGTTTTCATGCACACTACATGTGCATGATTAGCTTTCTATCACATCTTCTCTTTTTAACTCAAGTGTGTATGCATGAATAACTTTGTCTATCATGCTTATCTAGAATATTTACATGGGATAAAGTTTAGTATAACTTTAAAGCTCATAATATCCTAGTACAACGGTAAGGCTTAAAATCGTTAACATGGAGGTACAGGGTTCAAATCTTGCCCTATGCATGCAACATAACTATTATAGTATTTCTCCTATTTCTTTGTACTTAGTCAATCGAGGACTCCACACATATTTTACGTAGTGTACAAAGTACACGACGACACCGACAACCGCCAAATGTTGCCATTTGGGTTGGTCCCCATACATCTGAATGTATTACATCCAGGATCCCTTTGCTTTTGTTCCTCTCTTTTGGGAGTGGTTGTCGGTGTTGTTTGTCAAATTGGCAAGGTTCACACACACATGCAATTTCCTTGTTGGTGAGGGTCGGGAGTCCGATGACGACTCCTTTCGACTGCATTCCCTTGAGCTTTTGGAGATTGATGTGGCTTATCCTCTTGTGCCATAGCTCTATGTCGGCGTTGGCTCTTTGGCCCTTGGCATACATTGTCGAGTTCATCTCATGGGAATTGAGGATGAACATCCGACCTTCTCTCCGACCACGAGCAATAAGTCAGCCTTCTTTTTCGATGAAGCATCCTCTATTGTGGAAGCGTACTTGCAAGCCTTGTTCGACTATTTGGCCAAGTGAGACTAAGTTCTTTGTTATTGTCGGAACATGCAGAATGTTCTTGATGTAGGTTTGGTTGCATTCTTCCCCAAATGGGACGTTGGTGACATGCTGAATGGGATGAATTGTGTCATCCCCAATTTCCACATAGCCGGGTCGTTCGGGCTTTCATATCTCCTTGAACCAATCCTCGTGAGATGTCATGTGGTTGGATGCACCTGAGTTGACAAACCATACATCTTTTGGTTTGGAGGTGTTGGTCGGGTTGGAGGTTGTCATCGAGTTCGATCTGTGCCTCATCACAAACATTCCGCCATGATTGTCGTAGTCGGAGTTGGAGGCATAGTTTGTGAATTGTCGGCTTGTGGAGGCTGACTCACTCTTCGTTTTCCGACACTCTCCCTCATAGTGGCCGAATTAACCACAATATCCGCATTGGGCAGTATTGTTTTGTTGGTTGGGTCTAGCTTGATTGCTCCCCCTTCTTTCGGACACTCCGCCTCGTGCATTTGAAACATCTTGTCAGCAATAGAAGTTATGTTCTCAGGGTTGCTCTTGGTTGTTTCGGCCTCTTCTTCCCTGACGTTGTCCTCTTCCTCCATCGAAGTTTGAATAGATCATTTGGCCTTCTTGTGCATTGCTTCTTGTTCGAAGATGATTCTCCTCGACCAACAACATTGATTGGAGATCAAAGGAGGGAGGTTTCTCCCTCGTGAGGATTGTCGACCGAATGACTTTGAACTGAGGTGCTAAAATCTGCACCATTTCATCGTCGTCAATGCTAAAATTGATCGAACTGAGAGCATCGCACAACTCGGTGATCTTCAAGGTGTAGCTACTGATTGACATGTCCCTTTGTTGTATAATGTTCAGCTCTTGACGGAGTTGAAGCTTTCCTGCGGTCATGTTTGCCGCAGAAATCTTCTTGAGGTTCCCCCACGCCTCCTTCAACATTTTGGCCTCTTGGATGTAGCCGAGAATGTGATCATGGCCGCATGATGCAAGGTAGTACAACACATAACTCACCAAGCTAGGTGATCGGCATGTGTTGGGTTGGGTTGATTTTCGTTTGCTCCTTCGCCACAATTCCAATAGCCTTGGCCGACAAGGTATTGGTGCATCTTGTACTCCCAAGATGCAAAGTTGATTTGGCGAGCCTCTCGGTAGGAAGAGCGCTTCCCATCTAAGTGTTCATTGTCGAACTTCTTCATCTTCTCCTCTTGGATATGATCTGTGTAGGTTGCTGCTACAATGATCAACCGATTGTTTCCGAACGTGGGATTCAACACAACACATGCAGAGGCCGTGGGCATGGATCAAGCTACTACACACTCTGATACCATGTAAAGAATCAGTGATGATTCTGTGCAGAGGAAGAACTGTGTGTGTGTGTGTGTGTGTGGAGAGAGAGAGAGAGAGAGAGAGAGAGAGAGAAGTTACGAAAAACTGAAAACTGTATTACAAGGAAAACAAGAATAACCAACATTACAAAAGAGAAGGAGAAGGTGCTTATGTAGTCACCTTCTCTCTAAGTTCTCTTACTAGTATTGCCTCTTGGGAAAGAGGTGGTGTCTTAACTACTTAATGAATATGTGTCACAGGACATTAACTTCTATGACACACTAGTTACTATACAAGGAGGTGGGGGGTGTTCACACACTTGAGTATCCTAGAGTGTGTTCTCACTCACGAGAAGTTGAGTTTGATTCTCAACATTCCTTATATAATTATTTTAGCGAAATAGCTGAAATCCTATGAGCAAATGCTTGAGGTTTCATATTGTCTTGTTAGCGACACTTGATTTCTCTCTTTCTCCAGTCGATTTTGGGTTACACAGTTCAAACCAACCCTAGGACAATTGGATGTTCAGGGTTGCTAACTATATTAAAAGATATTACACATGCCTATTTATCTAGCACAACACAAATTTCCTCAAACTCTTCTTTGTCTTCTTGCTCCTGTAGGCCATATCCTTAGTTTTATGTGTACTTTCGCTAGTTCATGGTGTACTTCCACCAATGTCATATTGAGTACTAGTAGTTCGATTGCTAGCTAGCTCGTCTTGCCCTTATGCTTTCGACTGATCTTGTTCAACGCCATTTCCTCGTCATCCTCAATATCCCTAACCATGGCCTATTATGTCATTTGCCGTTCTGCACGTTCTTTCACCATTCTGGTTGCAAACGCTACCTATTGTCGAGCTAGGTAATCCACCAGCTTGAATGAGGTGCCAAATTGCACTATGGTGGCCATTCCATGCACTGGTGGTGGATTTTACCAGGAGTAGAGCACCTGATCTTCCAAAATCAAGGAAACTTGTCCATTTTGTAATTGTTATGGATGGACTGTAGATGAACGAGAAAGATAGACTGAAAATGCACAAACACGGAAACGAAAAACAACAAAATAGAAGAGAATGCACAATACACAATGTTTTATGTGGAAACCTAAAATAGGGGAAAACCATGGACAATAGATCTTTCGCTATAGATAGGGATAGAGGTAGGAAAAACAGATTACAATATCTGTAAATCAGAAAATACACCCCTTAGGGTTCTGGCAGCAGGTTCCACTAAAGTGTGCCTACATCACTCTCTTGCGGGTGCTCTCTCACGTCTCTACTCGCTCTCTACTACAAAAGCTCTATCTACAAGACATTTTTCTATTCAACCTACAATAAGTTTGCCCTAGGTGTATTTATACTCATACACAGTATGGGCTATTTACAAATGTAGTTGTTATTATTATTATTATATAATAACAATAGTCATTAATCGGTCGATTGTCCGACCAACAAGTCGACAGTCTAGTCGATTCGACTAGTTGACTCCAAAGCGGACTAGTAGACCTTGTCGTCAACCATCGGGTCAACCCAACTAGTCAGCTCCAATTTGACTTCTGATTCTTCCAATCAATAGATGATTTCTCCCTTGAGTTCTCTCTTGGCTTCGACTGTCAACTTCTCCGATAGGAGGACAAATTCCTAAGAGTAACTTCCTTGTTAGCATCGTCTCCTTGTGGGATACTGATACTACTATCTGCACCAAACTTACAACTATTGATGTCTCTGAGACAACATTTGCCACTTCCTACCGGTCTTTGTGACTCTATCAATCGAGGGGTGGTGTCCTCTAGGGCTGACTCCTTTGGTGGAGTTGTTGATTTGGTGTCGGCTGATGCCTTTTTCTTGGCTGAGGGCTCCGACTGTCCATGCCCCAAAACATCCTCTTCCTGCTATTGGACCTGTTGTAGAACTAATAGTCGTCGTTTTCTCCTAGACTGTGGTTTCCTGATGTGGTGGGGGCAATGTTGGCACTTTCTTCTCTAGCAAGGCCAGATGTGGTGGGTATAGAACTGACAAGTATTGTCCCACAATTGATTGTACCTTCTTGCCAGCTTGTAAGGCGAGGATGCCTACTCGTAAGGCAGCCCTTGTCAAGAAGCCCTAGTCGATTGCATTGCCTTGGTATGTCACTATAATCAGGCCAACTTTGTTCTAGAGCATCCGATAAGTTTTCGGATGTATGTAGTCTAGTTCTAGGAGAAACTTTGCCACTTCTCTAAAATTTACATCAAGACTAGATTGCGTCATGTATGCCTTGGCGGTGGCGGAATATTCGCCGAAATAGTATTCCAGGGTCTCAATGGGTGGGACGTCGAACTAATGTTCACCCATGGGCTTTAATCCTAGTTTCTTTCAAATCAAGGTGTTGGTGAGGTGGTTGTCCTTAATTTGCATCCCCATCTCCAGTGTGTTCGAGTGCGGCAGTGCGTCTAGAACCTTGATGTAGCTACATAACCCGTGGTCCTGCAACCATTGGCGTAACCCGTGGGATATTTCGATCGTCATGGCAAGCGTTCCATCTGTGTGGGGAGCCTTGGGTGATGAGGGTAAGTCGATGTCTTGGCGAAAACTGCTTTGTTTTCTTTGTGCACCTTCTACTTCTTCTGTGGAGGAAATGGTTCGCTCCTTCTAGTTTTGTGCCTATGGGGGGTGTTTTGTATTATGAGGAGCCACACCATGACCTACATTCAAGATCCTTCGGGCCATTAGGCGCCACACATCGGGACGAGGTTGTGGTATCATATTTTGTTGACCGTTAGGTCGTCGACAAGGAGTGCGGAATGATGTGTCATTAACGGATATATGTCAAGGGGAGGTAGGAGAGTAGGTGTGTAGGTTAAGGAAGAGAGGGATTGAAGCGAATAGAAAGCACACCCAAATCTTCTTACAAACATGGTGTAAGAGAGGCATAATGAGAAATACGGGAAGGGGAAAGAGAGACGGGGGATTAATCACTAATAATAAAACAATTAATAAGATTAAACATAAATATACTACTCTATTATGAGAGAATAGATTAAAAACAAGTTTAATTATCATTAGAAAGGAAAAACTACATTTGGATGGGTAATTGGGATAGGTAATGGTCATGAGCAAACTACGGGGCTCATCAGTGCCAAATGGCCATGTGGGGTGTAGGATGGTTTTATATATAGATTTGAGAGAGATTACATAATGGAGAATGGGGTGTGCTAGGGGTGAGCTTGAAAAGGGGAGGATTTAAAGATAGAAGAAATGAGGTTTTAATGTGATAAGAGGGATAGGAGATGGGAAAAGAGGTGGTGATAAGGGGGGTGATAAGGGGGCTTTTAGAGAGGATAGTGACAAGGGGGTGATGAGTGTAAGGAAAAAATGGATATAGATAAAAACGTGGGAGAAAGAGAGGTAGGAAAAGAGAGAAAAAGGACAAAAAGTAAGAGAGAAGGGGGAAAGAAAAGTAAGAGGTAAGAGAGAAAGAAAGAAAGAAAGAAAGAAAGAAAGAAATATTAATGTCTTCTACGGCCAAATTTGGCCCATGAGACAAATGGTTTACAAAAAATGGGATATTTACCCATTCATCGAAAGTAAAAAATCAAAATAAGATAAAAAATAGTTCTAAAAAAGAAAAACATGTTCTACAATGAAAAGATGTTATACTAGGCCTAATTTCATTTCCATCCAAGTCTCTCGAAGAGAAGCGGGAGGTCAAAGGGTTGCGATGTGGATGTGGCCCGTGGTCCCAATGTAAAAGGTACCCCAACCATAGCTTCTAGTCGACGTAGCTCATGTTCCCTTATCTTCTTAATCTTTTCTACTACACATCGACTTGTTTTGAAGCCCAATATCTGAGGGCGTTTGGTTGTTCTTTGCATTTCTGCTTCCTCAAGGGAGAGGCCGAGCGGCGTAAGTGTATCCACATTCATCGTCTCCCCTTGTTCCTGAAAAATTACACTAGTTACATGTTGATGAATAGTAAAAGGGTTATGATTAACACTTTGTAATTTATTCTCCCTATGTTGTTTTAGCTCTAAGATATACCTACCTAGTCTTTTTACAGTCGGGGTATCTTTTTATAGTTTGGAGAGGGTGGGAGAGGGTCCTAATATGTCTTGGTATTCCGCCCGTATCTCGGCATAAGTTGGGCACTTGCATGTGAAGTGATACTCATCCTTTATCTCTATGTGGCATAACCTACATAGCCTTTCCTCTCTAAGGACTCTATTAGCTCGACCATTCTCAATCTCAAGTTGGTGAGATGATATCCTAAGTTGTCCAATGGCCACCTGTCATGATATGGCAAGACTCGAACCCATGACCTTATGCTACATGGGTCGAGCTCTTACCATTAGACTATGAATTGTAATTTGTAGGATATTATTTTCATTTATGCTTTATCATAGAAAATTGATGTATATTCCAAATCTCTTTGGAACATTCTAGAAGCTTCAGGATTATTCCTAAAAACACTATAAAAGGAGGCACAAGGCATTGTTTTGAACCAAATTGGTTCAACGCCAGTCTTAAGCCTCTTAGTCATTTTGTACTTATCCTTCACATAATATATTGGCTGTTATCATCATCTCTCTCTCTCTCTCTCTCTCTCTCTCTCTCTCTCTCTCTCTCTCGGGAGTCTTACGTAGTCCCGTCCTCTTAGTACTAATAGTACTACTCTTCTTTAGTACTAATTCCATCTCTGCTTAGTACTATTCCTGACAGTTTGAACCAATTTTCCCTCCTACCCTTTTCCCTATACTATGGCTACTGTTAGCGCCCAAGAATATCAATCCGTTTTCTTCGAGCTACAATGTTTAAAAGAAAAATTTGTTGCCTTGGAACAAGAAAACCAACGGCTGATAGGGGATCTGCAACAAATTGCTCTAGAAAAGCAACAAACGCAGCAACAACATGGGGAGTTAGCGTTACGGGTGCAACAACTCGAAGCAGCATTGCAACAACAAGGATCAAGTCCCCAAGGATTTCATAAAGAGCCGAAGATTGGACTTCCTGTGAAATTTGATGAAACGCGATCGCAATTCAGGGGATTCCTTAATCAGGTACGATTAGTCCTCCAAATGCATCCTTCCCAATACCCCACTGATGCATCCCGAGTCGGCTTAATAGGCACGTTGCTTAGCGGCTCAGCCTTAGCATGGCTCGCTCCGCTTCTAGAAAAACAATCGCCCTTGCTTAATAACTTTGAAGATTTTATTAGTGAGTTCAAAGCCTGCTTTGGAGACACTGACAGCATCAGGACGACGATCAACAAGATCCGGCGATTGCGTCAAGGCGATCGTCCAGCCTCTGCCTACACGGCGGATTTCTGCCTACTCGCTTCAGACATACCCTGGGATGATCAAGCACTAATGGAGCAGTTTCGCTATGGCCTGCAAAATGATGTCAAAGATCTACTTCTAACCTTCCCCGAAGAACCAAAGTCTCTTACGGAGGCAATCAGTCGAGCGGTCCGATGTGACAACCGCCTTTTCAAACGGCGTTCGGAACGTCAATTACAGATACCACGTGCTAGGCCGGAGCCCACTTATGCTGCAGTCGCGGCTAAACCGTTTGCACGAGCCATACCTCAAGCAAATACTTCGACACCAATGGAGATCGATACCATGCGTCGACGCGGCCCGTTATCGGAAGAAGAAAAGCAACGACGACGTGCAAATCGATTATGTCTTTATTGCGGTGGACCAGGGCATATCGCAATCAATTGTCCCCATAGGCCAAGAAGACAGGTAAATCAAATTGTAGCCTGTACTAAACCCGAGTCAATTCTTCCCTTAGGAGTGTCTGATAGTATTAATAGTACTAATAGAGTGTTTGATAGTATTCATAGTACTAATAGCCCAAGTATCTCAAATAAATTTGAAATCCTTAGTCAATTAGATGAAGAGTTAAACGATTGAGTTCAGCCAAAATAGGAGCCGTTTGGTTGGACAACAACCCTAGATCTGTTTAGCCCATTAGTGGTTCCATTCCTTCCAAGCAAGTTAGCAATGTGTTCCTAGCCCAAGTCATTGTTAGTACTAAAAGTACTCCCCCAGTACCCGTCCTAGCACTTTTAGATTCCAGAGCTAATTCCTGTTTCATGGATCGAAATTTTGCCCAAGCTTCTCAGATATCCTTAAGAAAACTTCCTTGTCCCGCGTCTGTAGTAGTCATTGATGGTCGTCCCATTGCTTCCGGGAATATTGTAGAAGAATCAGAACCCATTCAAGTTGTCCAGAGCATCCCATTGTCCTAGGATTACCTTGGTTTGAATTTCATAATCCAGCCATAGATTGGAGAACCAGAGAAGTCCGATATCGACCACCCCAAGAATCAACTCACCGAGTTTCGACCATTTCACTCCATCAACTACGCAAAGAAGGACCCAAGGAGGCAATGTTCCTATTTGCAATATCAGTACATCTTTCCAGCACTATTAAGAAGGACTCCTCAGTACAACTTCCGGCAAAATATCATCCTTATGCCGATGTATTTGACAAGGTAAAAGCCGGTACCCTTCCTCATCACCGTCCCTATGACTGTCCCATCGATTTACAACCAGGAACCGAGCCACCATGGGGACCAATTTACAACTTGTCACCCATTGAGTTAGAAGTCCTTCGAGCCTACATAGAGGAGAACTTGGCAAGCGGGTTCATCCGTCATTCGAAATCTCCAGCCGGTGCACCCATCTTCTTTGTCAAGAAGAAAGATGGCTCACTTCGTCTTGTCGTTGATTACCGCGGATTGAATAAAGTCACCATCCGGAATAGGTATGCACTTCCTCTTATATCAAGTCTTTTAGAGCGAGTTAATGTGTGCCAAGTTTTTGACTAAAATCGAACTACGAGGAGCGTATAACCTCGTGCGGATCCGACCGGGAGATGAGTGGAAGATCGTCTTTCGCACGCGGTATGGGCATTTCGAGTATACTGTTATGCCGTTTGGCCTAACCAATGCACCCGCAGTATTCCAACACATGGCAAATGATATATTCAGAGACCTCTTGGATATCTGGTTGATCATTTATCTGGATGATCTATTGATTTATTCGAAGACCCAAGAAGAGCACGATTCTCATGTACTATTAGTACTAAAGCGACTCCGCGAGAATGGTCTTTATGCCAAGCTAGAAAAATGTAGCTTTGACTGCAAGCAAGTGGAATTTCTAGGCTACGTCATCTCCTCAAAGGGCATCGCCATGGATCCAGCTAAAATCCAAACTGTACTAGAGTGGCAAATTTATTTCTTAGAGGGCTCTCCACATCAGGTCATTGTCTTTAGCGATCATAAAAATCTTGCTTATTTTCAGAACGCTCGCGTACTAAATCGACGGCAAGCTCGGTGGGCACAATTCCTCACGCGTTTCGACTTCAAAATCACATATCGACCGGGGAAGCAGCAAGGAAAAGCAGATGCACTATCACGGCGTTCATATCTTGCACCTCGTCCTGGTGACACAACATTTGATAATCAAAAGAAAGTAATCTTGGGACCAACACGATTGCACATGACGCGGATTTTTCACACCTCGATGGATTCACGGATTACCGATGACATACGTGCAACCTTGAAGACGGATAGTTTTGCTCAAGACATCTTGGCGCACATTGATACTTCTCGGGCATCCTGTTCTCGGTCTCAACAACCAGGTATTGACTACCGACAATTCGAATATCATGATGGTTTGTTATTCTTTAAAAATCGCGTATATGTCCCCGATTGCTCCTGTCGCCTTCAAATCGTCCGACATTGTCACGACACTCATTGTCACGACATTTCGGTAGTACTAAGACGTTGGAGCTAGTGTAACAATATTTTTGGTGGCCCCACATGCGCCGTTTTGTCGACGACTACGTTCAGACCTGTGATGCTTGCTGCCGAGTAAAGATGCCACGACACCATCCATATGGCTTGTTGGAACCCTTACCGATTCCAAGTAGGCCATGGCAGTCTATTTGTCTTGATTTTATCACAGATCTGCCGGTCTCGAAGGGGTTCGATGCTATCCTAACCGTCGTCGATCGATATACGAAGATGGCACATTTTGTGTTGTGTACTAAAGCCATCACTAGCGAGGAAACCGCCGCTCTTGTTATGCGTGAGGTATTTCGGCATCATGGCCTCCCAGACAGTATTATCAGTGACCGAGGACCGCAATATGTCTCCAAATTTTGGCAGCATCTCTTCAAGATGCTCAAGGTCTCCTGCAACCTCTCCTCCGGCTACCATCCTCAGATCGACAGGCAGGCGGAATGAACAAACCAAACGCTGGAGCAATATCTCCGGTGTTTCCTGAGTTATCAACAGGACGATTGGGCCGAGATTCTCCACTTTGCGGAGTTTGCGTATAATAATGCTATTCACTCCTCGACTCGGGTCTCCCCATTTTTCGCTTATACCGGTTTCCATCCTCGCTGGTCGGTGATCGACACCCAGGAGCTACCTACCAACCCTCGTGCCGAGGATCATTTGGAGAGGCTACGCAAGATCCAGATGGATCTCTCTACTCACCTTCGTCATGCTCAACACACACAGAAGACTTATGCGGATCTTCATCGGATTCCCTCCTCTTTTGCCATCGGAGATCGGGTATGGCTCTTATGTCGTCACATCAAGACTACTCGACCGTGCGACAAGTTGGATTATCGACGACTCGGTCCCTTCCGTATTACGGGTAAGATTAATGATGTCACATTCCGCCTTGATCTCCCTCCGCAGCTTCAGATACATCCGGTTTTCCATTGTTCTCTTCTTGAACCTTATAAAGCAAACACCATTCCCGATCGTGTGACACCACTGCCGCCCCCACTAGAGTTGGATGCCGGCCCGGAGTATGAAGTTGCTGCCATCCTCGATTCCAAACTTCATTACTTGGTCGATTGGCTCGGTTATAGTCCGAGCGAACGTACTTGGGAACCCGTCGAGCATGTTGCCAATGCACAAGATCTTCTTGTTGATTTCCACCGAAAGTATCCAGACAAACCCGGCCCGAAATTAGCGCCGACTGGTTCCACTCGTCGTCTTTAAGGGGGAGATAGTGTCATGATATGGCAAGACTCGAACCCATGACCTTATGCTACATGGGTCGAGCTCTTACCATTAGACTATGAATTGTAATTTGTAGGATATTATTTTCATTTATGCTTTATCATAGAAAATTGATGTATATTCCAGATCTCTTTGGAACATTCTAGAAGCTTCAGGATTATTCCTAAAAACACTATAAAAGGAGGCACAAGGCATTGTTTTGAACTAAATTGGTTCAACGCTAGTCTTAAGCCTCTTAGTCATTTTTTACTTATCCTTCACATAATATATTGGCTGTTATCATCATCTCTCTCTCTCTCTCATCCTCGCTATCTCTCTTTTCGCTTCTCTCTCTCTTTCTCTCTCTCGGGAGTCTTACGTAGTCCCGTCCTCTTAGTACTAATAGTATTGCTCTTCTTTAGTACTAATTCCATCTCTGCTTAGTACTATTCCTGACACCACCCTTAGTGCATTTGATAAGAATGTATCTAGATATGTTGGTCGTGTAATAAACCTAACTTAGAGAAGTGCAAGAAGTGTTCCTTATAGTACAACATTTTAGATGGGAGTGGCTCTTGTGGAGTGATCCATTTATATCGAGTGTAAATTTTCCATATTTCTTGGCGTATCACTTTATTATGGTCTTCATGAGAGATTAGAGTTTGATCAGTCCCATGGTTGTACTTAAGGGGAGGTAGGTTATTAATGTCTATGCCATTTGCAAGTAACCAACTCACCACAATGCTATACCAAGAGCTAGTGTCTCCAGATGCATGTAGGGATCAGGATGCCTCAAAGGCTTGATGGGATATCCTATCTTGTGGTTGTCTATGTATCCGATGAATAAAAACTACCATTTGAAAGGGTATTTCTACTAACATCGGGGGTAAACTAAACTCTGCTCTAA
This sequence comes from Azolla caroliniana, assembly GCF_043228905.1. NCBI lineage: Eukaryota > Viridiplantae > Streptophyta > Polypodiopsida > Salviniales > Salviniaceae > Azolla > Azolla caroliniana. The sequence goes on from NW_028230451.1 coordinate 12,446,233, forward strand.
TAATGTCATGCGGTTCTGTCGATTTGCTTCAAAGTTGATGTGATAACATCGTCACCAAAGGTCTCTCTAATTGCGTCCACATGAAGGATGGTAGACCTGGAGCCCATACTACTGATGCATACATGAGGGAAGGGGTCACTAATGAGTCGAAGAGCCATCCGTAGTCTGTGGCTCTTGAAAGTATGCATGGTGGCATTGTCTGTCTAAGAGTGAGAGGGATGCATACCCACTCGTTAGCCTATCTTTGGCTGCCTTGGTATGTCACTATAATTAGGCCAACTTTGTTCTAGGGCATCCCATAAGTTTTCGGATGTATGCAGTCTAGTTCCAGGGGAAACTTTGCCACTTCTCTAAAATTTACATCAAGACTAGATTGCGTCATGTATGCCTTGGCGGTGGCGGAATATTCGCCGAAATAGTATTCCAGGGTCTCAATGGGAGGGACGTCGAACTAATGTTCACCCATCTCTAGTGTGTTCGGGTGTGGTAGTGCTTTCCCCTCCTCCATGTGGGAAACATGTGAGGTCTTCCAAGCCCGGCCACTTGGCTAAGCCATTATATATGATCATCTGGTGTCGGCGTCCAAGCTCAAGAAGATGATGGCCAGGTCCGCACCTTGATCTTTTGATGTACGTGTTATGCCTAAGGCTAAAGGGTCGACATTCACCATTTCTAAGTTTCTATCCATCTGAAATATTGTGCATTTCCGGGATTGGGTTCTCGCATTAAAATCCCCTACAAGGAAGCCATTATATATGATCATCTATTGTCAACTTCCAAGTTCAAGCAGATGATGGCCAAAGCTTGTGGCGCCTGCACCTTGATCCTTTGATGTACGCATTATGTCTAAGTCTAAAGGGTCGACATTCACCATTTCAAGGTTTCTATCCATCTGAAATATTGTGCATCGGGATTGGGTTCTCGCATTGAAATCTCCTACAAGGAAGACTTCCCCTTGAGAAGAATATCGGATTATGTCATCTGATAAAGGTTCATATGGAGAAGGCCAATGTGGCGTTCCTTCATCAACTATACTCGCCTCTCCAGCCGTATTATATCGGGATCCTTTCGGGGGGAAGTAACAAACGGCGATAAATATCACTTGATCCTTGCTAGTGAGGATTTCCACCCACATAAAATGGCCTTCTGGGTCTTTCTTTAGTATTTCTATCCTATTATGTATCTCTCTCCGAAATAATATCGCAACCCGTCCAGACCCTCTAGTAGTGTGTCGACGTGATGTTTGTCTAAAGACAGATTCCCAACGAAAACCGTCAACTCGTGGCAGTCCTCGATTTGGACTCTGACGTGTTTCTACTAAAAAAAGTATATCAGATACCTTCAAAATGTCCTCTAGACGGCCAGGGTGTGTCGAAAGTGCACCATTACAATTCCATAAGGTCATCCTAAGTTTATTGTCTGTCACATGGGCCAATTGACGGCGCGATCATTAATTATCACACGTCCGTCTCAGTAAAAAGCACGGTGCCCCTCTTTACGAGTTTGTATGACTCATGGCATACAAGTTTTACGATGCTCAATTTGCATCTTGGTCAAGTCTTCATCGAGGTAGATAGGGTCCCCGCCCAATCCTTGAAGAATTGGTTTCTTTTAAAAAAAGGTGATCCTAGATTCTGAGTCCTTAAATTGATGGACTAAAGTTCTTTTCCTAGTGGTGTCACATCCTACTCTCCAAGTTTTAGTGATTGGCAGGGCTTCATACCCCAACATCTTCCCTAATGTTTGTGCATCTTCGTCGGGAGATGCCCCTTCCTTGAGCCCAGTAACTCTTACGTTTAAGCGTTGAGCTTGACGCATTTTTTCCTCAAGGGTGGTGTTTACAATATTTTCATCCTTTAGTACCTTTTTAATATTATGTTTTACTACATCAACCCACCCAGTTTTTGCTAATTCCATATCGCTTTTAACCTCTTCCTTAACCTTTTTTTATCTCGTCCTTAATATCCTCTAGGGAAGATATTACACCATTTTCCCTAGATGTCTCAAGGTCCTTAACTTGTTTTTGAAGGTTTAGATTGTCTTCCTTAAGTTTCGCTATTTCAGCAATAAGTAGTTCTTTTTCTTCCTTATCTTTTATTTTTTGAGCTTCAATCTCTTTTGCCCATTTTTCCATTTTAACTAACCGGTTAAGGACATCTAAAAATTCTTCCTTACTTATAATTTCGTCATGTGTTTCCTTATGATTTCGTCGAGAAGTCATGTTGTAATTCAAAAGATAAAAGAAAGAAAAAGTAAAAAAGGACAGAAAAACTTAGCCGAGCATCGATGTCTTGCGCGCTAGGTAGTAGAAGCACATTTGTACTGTCTCATCTACGCAACCGATGACGTAGTAAGAGGTGTAGGTGACAACGACGGTCGACAACGGCAACTGTGCCACAAACCAAACAACGATGAAGGACAACAACGGCAAATGACGGCAACAACAACATCAGATTGCGACGGCGACCGACGACGGCTGCAGCGACAGTCGTCGACGACAGACGGTGGCTGAAGCAACAATCGACGACGACAGACGGTGGTTGCAGCGACAACGATGGACAATGATGATTGACAGACGATGACGATGGCAACAACGACGACTACGACGATGACTGCAGACAGTGACGACGGCAGACGGTAGAAAGAGCCATTGAGAGAGATAAATAGATAGATAGATAGATTATATTATCGTCTTCGGAGGTCAAATATGACCTATGAGACCAAAAATATTACATTTCACATGATACGTGTGAAAGTGAGTAGTGACTCTCGATGTTCAAGAACTTTACCAATGAATGTTGCAATCGAGAGTGCACAGTGTGGTTGTGAGAGGAATTCATGCAAAGATTGGGGTCGGTCGAAGAGATGTGGAAAGCATGGTCGAATATGATCAAAGGCAGAGCATTGTATCAAAGTGTGATTCTCAGACTCGTGAACTTGTTTAGGGCAAAGTGTCCATAGCCAACCACTCTCATCACTTGTGCCCCAATGCCATGTTTCACATCGCAATGCATGTGAGCTAAGTCTCATGGAAGCAGTGGTTCGAATGGTAGATAACGGTATGGGCTCTAACATGTATCGATGTGTACGATTTCCCCGTTCCGCAAAGAATATGGTTTTGTAGTTAGGTGTGCCATGTGTGGTATAATGTGTGAAGCGCGAGCCTCCACATTTGTCCCATGTCATGATACATTGGCGTTGCAAAAAGGCCTCATTTACAGAGGAATCTAATGAAGCATCATGAAGCAAGTGTCTCGCATCCCATCTACCAAACCATTTTTCTATATCTTGCATCCAACCGGAACACAACATTTTGCTTTTATGCGTCTTTTGGATCTTTTTGCTTGCTTCCCACGCAATTCTAGGAAGTCAATGTGAGGGAATTTTTTGAACCTTAAGCATGTATTCAACAACCCTTTCCATGGCCATGATCTCAATGGGAAGCGATCTCGTCTCAAGGAGGAGGGTGTAGGGCGTTTGTTTCTTAACTTGTAGAACCTTTGTAAGAAAATGTTTTTGGACATTTTCAAACTCTTTCCACATAGATTTAGGGATGCTACCGCCCCATACTTCCCCCCCATAGAGAAGAACCAATGTCACCAAAGTGTCGAAAAGATATTTCTTGAGGACCCAACACTTAATATCTCCAAGATTGCATGTGTTCTCAAATGCATAGTATGCTCGCTTACCCGCCTCTAAGCGCCTCTAAGAGAGAGAGAGAGAGAGAGAGCAGAGATAGTGTTAGGCAAAGTCCCTAGCCCCTACCAGAAATTTTCCTGCTTCTTATGAACCTAACTGGAATGTAAAATGTTTAATCGGCCACTTTCCTACAAGTGATAATGTCAACCGGAACATGTTAAAAATTTTTAGCGCATGCCAAATCAAATAAAAAAAATTTAGCGCAATACAGAATCAAATCAATGAAAAAAATAAATAGCGCTTTCCTTTGCCTTTTGTATTTTGTTGCGGGGCATAATGATTTCCAATAATGTAGAGTGCGTTGGACTAGCATAATCTACAGATTCCATTTACGAGAAGGGAAACATATTTACACAATCCATGTATTGCAAAGAGAATAAGAAAATTAAATTACCGAGGATATATGGAAGATTATGCGGTAGTAAAGGATCAAGTTTCCACTATGGATCTTGAGAATATTATAATAGAGGGTACAATGAGCTTCTTCTTAATCTAGAGAGAGAGAGAGAGAGAGTTGTATGTGAGAGATGACCTCAAAGGAAGCTCCAAATTTATCAAGATAGGGAAAATGTGATAACCAAATAACATGATTAGAGATCCCAACAATATAATGTAGAGAGTTTAAAGTGAGATGGTCATGCCAATAGTTCAGAAACAATGAAGCCATTGCTTTGACACATTGATGTGGAAATTTTAGTCAATGAGTAATATTTTGTGACCAAACAACCTATCTACGAGTACTAACTTGAGCTCTCTCTCCCCTGAGTTGATAGAAGGTTAACAACATAGCAACAAAAACATAAAGAGGTTACTTCTGGAAGGGGGGACACAAGAAGGAAGATGATACGACAACAAAAAAGCCAGCACTCTGGTCTCTTTCAACACATATTCATAAACTCATTTGACAGTTACAACATTGTCGAAATTTGTATACATATAATGTAGGATGGATCTTATACAAGACAACAACAATGTTTGCATACACAAAACATCATTTACAACAATTGTAGATATCATACATATTATTAGATCGCATTTAGAAACTCATCATTTGTGATTTGAATGTCATTTCAACTCTTATGTAAAATTCTCAATGAGGGTAATGCCAGAATCGCCAATTACATAATACAATGGGATATGAAGGCTTTTTTTGACAGCCGTAAGATGATTTTCCAGAATATTTCCCGAAAGGTGCACTTTAAGATGCATTAGTCTATGGTTGGCATACTTATGTATTTGATTGTTTTAAGAGAGCAAGCATGCTTATCCCAACTACGACCGCAACTCCAGCTACAACAAGTGTATGCGTTGATCACTAGTTTTGTTGTCTTTGTATATTTACTCCTAGTCCTCCATGTTAGAACTTGGTATCACTTTGGGATTTGCGAGGAATACTTTTCTTTGCCACTCCTTGAGAGTAGTTTAAATGCAGCTTCAGAACCTGAACAATATTGTGTTCTAAGACACTATTGAATGACTTTTTGAATAAAATAAACTTTGAATATTGCTAAAGCGTGAGCTACACCGAGAAATATATCTGAACATGGAATTCTTGTGACAGACAAACAAGTATATATTTTACACAGAACTAACCTAACATGATAAAAACCTCGAAGCTTTAAAATAATCAGCCTCTTTAATTTTAAGATAATTTAGGAAACAAACTGTCAATTGTCTTGGCCAAAAGGCATGACAAATAACTGAACTATGAATGGGCATAATACCTTGGCACCTGATGATCTTGTATAGGTTATGGCATTGGACTTTTGTTGAGATACAAGCTCAACATTGTTTGCGTAAACCAGTGCATAGACTAGGTGTGTAAACCGGGTGCGCAACGAGAGGCCGTAATGATGCGTAAACCGGGAGGCCGTTGAACAGATATTCTGTAGAGGAATATAATTTGGGAGTTAGTGTAGAGGCTCATTGATGACAATTGAAGTACGTGTCAGTACTTCTGTCAGTCCGTATGGACTTGTATAAAAGTGCTCTCTGAGCACATACCATGTATAGAGTTTTTAGAGTATTGTTTCGGAATGGAGTTTTCTGTGGTCTGCTCTCTTTGTCTCTCCTGCGTACGTTGTGTTGATTAAGCTTTCCATTAAACCTTCCTCATCTTCTTTGTCTTTTGTCCGTTATTACCCGGTTGTGTCTATTAAGCTTCCGCACGTATTCTTTTACATGGTATCAGAGCGCGAGGGTTGAGATCCTCTACTGCCGACAAACAGACAAACCCTGATCATGGTGAAAAAACAGAAGAAGAAAAGAATGAACAGAGGAATGGCTGGCTAGCTTCCGATGGATAAGCTCAACAAAAGCAACTACATATCTTGGTTGTACAAGATGCACCAGTACCTGCTTGGGCATGGCTACTGGAGTTATGTCGATGGAGCTAATGAAGCAACACCCGAATCGACACACAAAGATTTCTCGGCCTAGGAACAGGTGGCAAGCAAAGTTCTCTACTCCTTTGCATCCTGTGTGAGCGATCAGCTTCTGAGCTACATTCAGGATGCGAAGACCCCGAAGGATGCTTGGGGAAATCTGAAAAAGATTTTCGTCGCGAGCACCACAACTAGAAAGCTCCAACTCATGCAAGAGTTGAGCAATGTTCGACAACGAGATATGTTGGTGGTTGACTACACCTCTAAGATCAAGGATATTTGAGACTCTCTCGCCTCCGTTGATGTAAATGTCGAGGACAAAATGGTGCATGTCTGCCTTGGAGGGTTACCGTCAAAGTTCAGAGCTTTCCGAACTACGGTCTGTACGAGGCAGAGTACACAGTTGTTTTTCAACTTATAGTCAATGCTCCTAGTAGAGGAGAACCATGCGGGTGCGTCAACGAGTACGCACGCCGAAAAAAAGTTGTTGTACACGGAGGAAGATAGGCCCCATGGTCATGGCAGACGAGGCGAGTCGGCACGCAATGGAGGCGGCCAACAGGGGCAAGATGGAAGGCATGGTCGTAATGCCAACAGTAGTTCCGGGCCCTCCGAAAGCAGGGGGAGTCAAGGTGGCACCGAAAATCGGCAAGGAAAACCAGTCGCAAATAGTTGGTATTGTGGAAAGAAAGGCCACAAGGAGAGCGAGTGCTAGAGGAAACGCGTTGATTCGGAAAAAATCGCATCTGGATTCGGGTGGACCGAACAAGGAAATCGATAGCGATCGCACTATGCTGAGGGCTCCGAATGAGCCAAAAATGGATTGGGCCCAGCCTTCGTAATGAAGCACAAGGCCAACTCGATGGTGGTGAACACCTTGAAACCGAACGAGGTGTGGTATGTTGACTCCGGAGCGTCAAATCATATGACGAGTCACGAGGAATGGTTCTCTTACTTGAAGAAACTGGAAAAACAAGAAGTGGTTGCAACTGGAGAAGACTCCGCATACCATCAAACATGTCGGAGAAGTTCCCCTCAACCACGTTGGGCAAAAAGGGAAACTCATGAACGTGCTAAACGCCCCGACAATAACCAAGAACTTGGTGTCGGTCAGACTGATCGCTGGCCAAGGGATGCAAGTTCGATTCACGCATCTTGGTTGTTACATTGACGAAGAGGGGAAATTCATTGCACAAGGGCATCGAGAAGGGAGGATGTTCATCCTCAACACCAATGAAATCAGAACCGCGTTGTTCGCGAAAGGACAGAAGGTCGAGTCCGGCATCTACCTATGGCACAAGCGGTTCGGCCATGTTAACTCCCTGCAGCCTCGTGAAATGCAGACGAAGAACATTGTTTTAGGATTGCCGAAATTTAGTGGCCCGAACGGCCAAGTCTGCGAAGCCTGTCACATGCAATAGAGAAGAGAGAAATTGAGAAGAGGTTGCATAGACACACAAGAAAAGAGAGGAAAAAGCAGGGGAAAAGATAGGGGGAAATAGAGGAAAAACACATTGAGAGAGGGAAAATTGTTTTTTTTAACATTTTTATTTTTTAAATGCATAAATAGCCGGTTACAAAAATATGAACGGGCTCTGGATTCCGGTTTTTGGGAAATTCTAGCCGAAATCAGTTCCGGCTCTCTCCCACCTTGGCCGACAAAAGTCCCAACTCAAGTGGAACACTGGCACTTTTCTTGGGACTTTGCCCGACATTGAGCAGAGATGAGGAAAGGAATATGTGAGATAAAGTGAGGAAAAAAAGGAGAGGAAAAAACTTGGAGGGAGCGTGGGAAAAGTGTAAAAGTAAGAGAGAGAAAAGGGATCGGGGATATAGGAAGAAGTGCCAACATAAGAGAGAGAAAGGAAAGAAGTTGAATAAAATTAGAAAGGGAATATGAGCGAGGAGTGGTACATCTAAAATAAGAAAATGATTAAGGAAGGAAGGATATGGTGAAAAGTGAGAAAAATATAGAAAGGGGAGAGAGAGGGTAAAGGAGTAAAAGAGATTGGGAAGGGATACAGTTTAAAATACGGGAGGAGTTTTAGGAAAACAAAGGGGTAGGGTAAAAAATTGGAAAAAGTGGGGGAAGGGCTAAACTAGAAAAAGGAAAAAGAAAAGAGGAAAATGAGGAAGGGAAAAGACAAAGAAAAAGAAAAGGAAGAAAAGAGAGGGAAATGTAAGGTGTAATAAGAAAAAAGAGGGAAATGCGGGAGGTAGCAATGGGCATGGTTTCGGCTCAAACCGAACCGAACCGTTAAGCCATGGTTTAACGGTTTATTTGTTCAAAAAAGATTTAATGGTTTGGTTTGGTTTGGATTCTCGATAAATGGTTCGGTTTCGGTTCGGTTCGGTTCTAAAACTCGGGTTTATAGGTATACAACTTTGGTTTAAAGGTTTATAGGTTTTGGTTAACTTTTTTTTTTTACCTTAATAGTTTATTGATGTAATGGTTTATTATTGATTTAATTAATTTAACTTAAATGTTTATTTAATTTAATGGTTCAATTAAAGTTTCTTTTATTGAATTAATAAATTTAACTTAAATGCTTATTTAATTCAATGTATTTTTGTTTCTTTAGATGTTTAATTAGTTTGGCTTAAGTGGTTAGGTTTAAGTTTTTTATTAAATGGTTCGGTTTGGTTTCAACTTTTCCCTAAACGGTTTGGTTTAAACTTTTCCTTAAATGGTTTGGTTTAAATAATAAGAGTTCATAAACGGTTTGGTTTTGTTTTGCTTTAAATAAACGGTTTGGTTTTGTTTTGTTTTAAACAAACGGTTTGGTTTGGTTTCTTTATGTTGAAACCGAATCGTGCCCATTGCTAGCGGGAGGGGTATAGAATGTTTTAGAAAAAGATGAGGATGGGTAAGGTAAAAAGTAGGGAAAACGTGGGGAAGGGTAGAGAAAAAAAACAAAACCAAAAAAAAAGAAAAGGAGAGGGGAATAAAAAACCTTCTAAAATAAAATAGAACAAGGGAGGGGTACATTTGTAATAAGTAAAACCAAGGGGGAGGGGTATGGTGAAATTTGTTTTTTGAGGGCGAGCGTGGGTTGGAATGTAATAAGGAAAAAATGAAGGGGGAAGGGTATGCTGAAAATTAGTTTTTTTAGTAAAACGAACTGGAATGGTAATATACACATAAGATACACTTAATTTACACTTCTGTGCTTTTCCTCTTATGGTGAGTGGGGCCCTTCTCCCCATGTTGATTTTGTCGGTTTTGTCCTAATCACTTTCCCATCGCAGTGATTCGCCTCACTGAATGGGCTTGGGGGTGTCGGCCCCGCATATGGCTTGAGTCAAAAGCCATTGACTGTTAGAACAAAACAAGAGATTGAACGATTGAAGGAAGCTATAAGAGACTAGAAAAAGAGAGGAGAATGGATTTATAAGAGAAGAGTGGATTTATTAGAATAGAATGAGTACAAGGATGAGTTGGATACAAGGTAGGCTTGGAGTTGAAGACTGGTGTTGATTCGAATTGATTTGATATGATCTATTTGTCGCTATTTATAGGTTTCTATAGAATAGCTTAGAGATTTCTAGAATGTTCTAGAATTGTTGAGCAGCAAGCTCAACCGGATCCAGATCGGTTGAATAAGCTTGAGCCGGATCTATGAGCCGGTGAGCTGGGGAGTCGGTTAGTCGGATCCATCAGTAGCCGGAAGCCTAGTAGCAGCATGGACTACTAGGTAGTTAATGTCTTGTAGTTAGTGTCAGACGCTCATGTGAGCATTGAAGTACACCGTACTTCTGTCAGTCCGTATGGAATTGTATAAAAGTGTTCACTGAACACATACAATGTACAGAGTATTACAGATTGAGTATTATTTTGAATTAAGTTATTGTGTGTTCTCTCTCTGTCTCTCCCGCATACTGTGCATACTCAAGCTCTCCATTAAACCTGCGTATTTTCTGTATTCAGTTTTCTACTTCCTTTCACACGCTATTCTTTACATGGTATTAGAGCGGGAGGGTTGAGAATCTCTGCAACCGACATAGCTTGAAAGGAATACCAACCAGTATGAACAGGAAGAGAAGTAATGGATAGAGGAATGGCTAGCTCGCTCCCGGTGGAGAAGCTTGATACATCCAACTACACATCTTGGTCATACAAAATGCACCAGTACCTGCTTGGCATGGTTACTGGAGCTATGTCGACAGAGCTAACGACACAACACCTAATGCGGCACACAAGGACTTCCCAGTGTGGGAACAAGCGACAAGCAGAGTGATGTACTACTTCGTGTCTAGTGTCGGAGACTAGCTGCTAAGCCATATCCGAGATGCCAAGACGCCAAAAGAAGCTTGGGGAAACCTGAAGAAGGTTTTCGCCGCAAGCACAACGACCAGGCAGCTGCTGCACCTCAAGCAGGAGCTCAGCAATGTCTGGTAGAAAAATCTATCTGTGGCCGATTACACGGCCCGAATCAAGGAAATCTGTGACTCACTCGCCTCTGTCAATGTGAACGTCGAGGAGGATGAGATGGTGCAAGTGTGCCTTGGTGGGCTAACATCCAGGTTCGCAGCTTTTTGAATGCTGGTATGTACAAGGGATAATACACCGTCATTTTTTGACTTATAGTCGATGCTCCTTGTAGAGGAGAACCACGCCGGTACATCAATGTAGAAACAAATAGCGTGCGGAAGCAATAGAAAATAGAAAATAGAGAACAGGTTTAATGGAGAGCTTAACTGTACGCGAGAGAGACAGAGAGAGAGCACACAGAAACTTAATTAAAAAAAAATACTACTCAGTCTGTACATCGTATGTGTTCAGTGAACACTTTTTTACAAGTCCATCCGGACTGACAAAAGTACGGTGTACTTCAATGCTCACACGAACGTCTAACACTAACTACGAGATATTAACTCCCTAGTAAACTAGTTGTTACTTGTCCTCCGGTTACTGCTTGATCCAGCTAACCGGCTCCACAGCTCACCAGCTCACTTACTCACTAGCTCACCGATCCGGCTCATCGTTCTAGATGTCGATCCGGCTCAGGCTTATTTAGCCGATCCGAACCAGAAGCTCCGCCCTGACTGCGGACCGGCTTGTGATGAGAAGCGGTTCTGACAAATCGTCAGAAGCCTTATATATTTGACAATCACCCGACCCGACATCAGCTATCCCATCAGCGTGATCATTTAATATATGCAGAAGTCGACTGTGGAGCACCTTCTGTGTGCACATCGAATCTTGCGATATGTGAGCGGCACGAAGGACCGGGGATTGTTATACCGGCATGGTATAACCGAAGAGCTAATCGGCTACACCGATGCTGACTGGGCCGACGATGCATCAAATCGTCGATCCACTTCCGGCTATTTGTTTTCCCTTGGTAGCGTGGTTGTTGCGTGGAGCAGCAAAAAGCAACCAACAGTGGCTCTGTCGAGCACTAAGGCTGAATACCGGGGCGCTACCGTTGCCACCTGTGAAGCCATTTGGCTTCGGCGACTGCTACAAGACCTGCGGATCGAGGTGTTGACCCAATCCTGATCTACTGTGACAACGTCAGTAGCATGTAGCTCACCAAGAACCCCGTATTCCATGCTCGCACAAAGCACGTAGAAGTGCACTACCACATCGTGCGTGAGCATGTCCTTAGCGGTGAAGTCAAACTTCGGTATGTTCATACGGATCGGCAAGTTGCAGACATCTTCACCAAACCACTAGGATCGGACAAGTTGTAGCACTTCACGGAAATGCTTGGTGTTCAGCATCTCGATGTGCCACACTTGAGGGGGAGACCGGGGCAAGACACCGGAATGAGCAAAGGCAAAGAGTTTGTCGATTGCGCCAGTGAGGGAAGAACCGACAAGGGGAAAGACAAGAAGAAGAAAGGAGTCGAGTCGATAGAGGAAGTTGACACATTCGAACAAGTTGGAACAAGCGGCAGCGGAGTCGTGTGAATCTTCACACACTATGTAAAAAAATAATGAAATAATTATTATAGATTAGATTAGTAGTTTACTATAGAAAGATGGATATACTCAAGAGCTTCAAAACGTATTTTAATATATACAAAATGGAGAAATACATATCAAGTTATGTGAAAATGAAGTTTGAGAAGATAGAGAAATTAGAACTATCCCACATAGATAGGAAACTTAACGCCCTTGCTATATATCCACCTTCAGCTCCCTCAATTTCATTTGTGTTAAGAGCACTTTTGCCACTTTGTCTTGATGGATGATGGTGGCCAAGTTACCAAAATCTGGAAACCGATCCGTAAGCAAATTTGGAAACCGGCCGGTAAGCAAAACCGGAATCCGGAAACTGGCTGGTAAGCAAATTCGGAAACCTGCCGGTATGCAAAACCGGAAACCAGCCCGATATGCAAAACCAGAAACCGGAAACTGGTTGGTAAGCAAAATCGGAACCGGAACCGGCAAGCAAACCTGTACCGGACCAGTGGGCAATCAAACCGGAACCGACGACAAGCAAAATCGGAACTAGCAAGCAAACCGGAACCGGCCGACAAGCAAAATGGAACCGGCCGACGAGGGATTTAGCGATCGGGCGGAACTTGCTACCGGACGAGGTTGGACGCGAACAGACGGAAGATTGGATCATGCAACAAACTAAAGTAAACTGAAGAGAACTAAAGTAAAGGCCATGTGGATGCAAGCAACTAAAGTTGGAGTGCATGCAAAAAGTAAAGGTGATGTGGAAGGTGTGCAACAAAAAGGTGGAGATCATGCAACAAACTAAAAACACCGGGACATTTGAAACAGGTAATATGTTGCATTTTGAGAACTGTCCATCAAAAAATGACACAAATTAGGGTAATTCACAAAAAGGGGTGCCGCATGCGTAAAGGAATTTTAAAAATGACCCAAAGATATATTGATTTTTAACATGTACGGAAATTTAGGTGTTCAAAAAAATGCCTAAATAATGGACATGCCAAACTTACAAATGAATGTCCAAAATGACTAACCCCAATATTTATAGAAATTTTGAATCCAAATCTTGATGTGCAATACAATATTTATAGTTAACGTATCAGGACAATCATTTTTCAAGTTTATGTCATCATCTTCATACCCATTAGATGAACTAGTATGAGTTTATGAGGTCTCATCCTCATCATCAATGGCAACTAATGCATTGTGTTGATCCAATTGCAATCCAACTTCATCGAGTTTATGAGTCATGCTTCTTGTTTGTCTTTGTGTTGTGTCTGAAGCCACATTCCAGATCCTCTTTTAGTATCTTCATTGTGGTCTGTCACAAATAACTTGTTTTGGTCAAAGATAAGTCATACACTAATATATAAACATTATCCAATGTAAGAGTAGATGTGCTTGATGCATCTTTCCTCCTCACTTTTTGGTTATGATATTTCATTATGTACTTTCCATTTACAAGAGTACATTATGTGAGAGAAGCTTTCTACCAAAATCATTAGAATCTAAAAAATGTCTTAAAGATGTTTTCCATTTTTCTTAGATTCTCATAGTAAGCCTTTGATGTCGTACAGAAATCCGATTCATTCCATCTAGATTTGACGCAACATGTCGAATTTTACTCTATACATCTAGAATTGGATATAATGCATTAGATTCCTGTAAGTCTTGGAATTTTTTTAAAAATTTCCATTAAAAAAATACTCTTGCATTTTAATGCATTGCATTGAATTCTAGCTACATAGACTAAAATATCATACATTGCATGGATTTCCCGAAAATACATAAATAAATACAAATTGAAAAAATAAAACATTTTCCCATAAATAAATAAATAAACATTTTTTATTTTACTCGTAAATAAATAAATAAAAATTGAAAAATTAGATTTCAATGGAAATCCAATTCCGTGCATCGGATTCAATTGAAAATCCAATTTCTCTTACTTCTTTGAAAATTTTCTTATTTTTTGAATTGTTTTTGAATTTGTTTTTATTTTTCCCATAAAAAAATAAATAAAAATTGAAAAAATGGATTTTCAACGGAAATCCGATGCATTGCATCGGATTTTGGTTGAAAGTCCACTTTTACGTATTTTTTTCCGAATTTGCTTTTGTTTTTGAATTTTTTTGAATTTTTTCTATAAAAAATAAATAAATATTGAAAAAATAGATTTTCAATGGAAATCCGATGCACTACATCGGATTTCCATAGAAAATCCACTTTTTCTTATTTTTTTCCAAATTTTCATAGTTTTTAGAATTTTTTTGGTATTTTGTTTGTCTATTTTCTCATAAATAACTATATAGAAATTGAAAAAATGAATTTTCAAAGGAAATCCAATGCATTGCATCGGATTTCTATTGAAAGTCCACTTTTTGCTATTTGTTACCAAATTTTCATATTTTAAAATATTTTTTTGTATTTTTAAATTTTTTTTCATTTTTTCCCATAAATAAATAAATTAAAATTGCAAAAAATGGGTTTCAACAAAAATCCGATGCACTACATTGGATTTCTATTGAAAATCCATTTTGTCTTATTTGTTTCCAATTTTTCAGATATTTTGAATTTGTTTTTGTATCTGTTTTGAATTGTTTTTGTTTTTATCATAAATAAATATATAGGAATTGAAAAAAATGGATTTTCAACGGAAATCCGATGCACTGCATCGGATTTCCATTGAAAGTCCACTTTTTCTTGTTTGTTTACAAATTTTCTTATTTGTTTATATTTTTCTCTAAAAAAGTGTTAAAAATAAACAAATTGTGATTTTGTCCATTTAAAATGATGTGTTTTCAACGGGAATCCGATGCAGTGCATCGGATTCCCGTTGAAAACAGATCATTTTCAACAGGATTTTCAATGGAAATCCGATGCACTGCATCGGATTTCCGTTCAAAATCACTGAGTTTCAACAGAGAAAGTCCAATATTTTTCTTATGTTTTTTCATAAAACATTAATTTGCAATTGAAATCCGACTCAATGGTTCAGATTTTGTTGAAAATGTAATATTTTTTTATTATCTCATTGTTTTATGAAAAACCTAAAAGAAATTTGGATTTTTAATTGAAATTCGATGTAGTGCATTAGATTTCAGTTGGAAATCCACTTTTTTAATATATTTTTATTTATTTTTTGAAAAAATGAAAAACAATTGAAAAGAAAGAGGATTGCCAGCTAAAATCTGATGCAATGCATCAATGTCTAGCTGTATAGACTACAATCTGATGTAGTGTATCGGATTTCAGTTGAAATAAATAAATAACATTGGAAAAAGAAAAAAGAAAAAAGGATTTTCGACTCTAATCCAACGCATTGCATTAGATTCTAGCTATATATACTAAAATATAATGTAGTGCATAGTATTTTAGTTGAAAATCCATTTTTTATTTTTTAATGGAAAAAATTTTAAAAATTACAAAACAAAAAAAAACTTGGATTTTCAACTGAAATCTAGTGCATCGCATTGGATTCCAATTAAAAATCCAAGATTTTTTTTTTTTTCAAATTTTATTGTTTCAAATTTTCAATGGGTTTTAGATTAGTTTTCTGACACAGGTATATAATATAAAACTTACATCAATTTAGATTAATGTTATATTCTATTCTTCAGTTTGATGTTACCTGTGCAATTTCATTCTACTGTCATGTACTACTAAAACATACGCCTTAAAGATTATCAGGAACTCTGTTGCATTAGAGAAGGACCTTGAGCAAGTTAATGTCATCAAAATGAGGATCCAAGGTATCTGGGGTTGTCCTGATCAAGACCAAGAAGTTGGGGCAAAGCATATCAATAAAACTTAGATGTTCCAGATGACTTTTAGAAAACTTGTGGAACTATAGATGAAGACGCAGGGCAACTTGTTGAATTAGAAGACATTTCAGAATCTGAACATACTAACAATTCAACTTAGCGTACTGACGAAGCCAATGAGGACAATCCTGATGAAAGAGCTAATCCTGAGTAGACGGCTTTACCAGACTTATTATTCGATTGAATGGTTATGGCTTATTGTAAATTTTGAACAATATGAATTGTTAAATTTTGACGTAATATATAAGTTGAGCTTACTTATAATTTTCGTGTAACAATCATTGAACTTATAAATTAAGTATACTTGTATGTGTACATGTTATCTAAACTCTCCTTTATCATTTGGGGTATATCGGAGATAAGTTTATACTCTATCATTTACTCGTATGATTCGAATGTTATTGTAGACTAGTTTATTTATACATTGGCAGTGTCATGTATCACGTGTCAATGGAAATTTTCTCTTGACATAGTAGTATCTCTTAATTGCAAGGTTCACAATTTGCTTTAAGATGTATTATATTTAAATATACACACATAATTAGAAGAAGTCACTTATTCAATGGGGCATGCCTTTTAGAATATGCACAAGGACCCGTGTTACTATTATACTTGTGTTGACAAATACACCCCTGTCTAAGACTTGGACAAAAACATGGTAGATAGAATATCCGTCGGATGATTTTGTTGACGTGATATTAGTTAGTTCTTTTTTTCGCTATGTTTTCATAAACCACATACACATGCATCGTGCCTTGTTGAAATTCTGCTTAAATAAGGCATTTTTTAACATCTCACTAAGATATGAAAAAGAGAATGCGACATATTACCTGTTTCAAATGACCCAGTGTTTAAAGTAAAGGGAAGAAAACTAAAGTATACGCCATGTGGGACGCATGCAAGGGAAGGAGAAAAAAGAAGAAGAAGAAGAATCCGTGAATCAAGGGGGCTAATCACTTATAAACTCAGAATTATTTTTTTCGATAGGGGGAAGGAAGCTATCTCTCAAGAAAACCCTAATTTCCTAATCAAAGCCATACAACTCAAAAACCCTAATTTTTGAATTGAAGCTAAAAACCCTAATATTCTAATTAAATCCATATCTCATTTCTTCTAATCTATTACTCTAGCCATCTCCATTCGGAAAGTGTTTGTAGTCCCAATCTTGGGATTAATTGTAATCTTTCTTTCTACTTGTTAATGAAATTTGTTAATCTTTCTCATTTCGGTTAATTCTTAGTACATAAATACACGAATTTGATATCCTCTAGTCAAAGGTTCAGGGGTCTTGCCTCAACGTTCACGTATCCTCGTCGTATTTTCACGACATCTTTGGTGAACCCGACGTGAAACGAGGCGGTAGGAGGATATCTCATGGAGGCATATAGATACAAAGAACCGAAGAGATGCAAACTATACGAGTTCGACCAATGGGTATCATCATTAAAGACCCACCAAAGTGCCATGCATGCTTTCGTTGAGTTCGAGTGTCACTTTGCACAACTCTCGGAGCGGGATCAAAGATTGGTGGGGGTGGAAAAAGTCTGAATGTTTGTGAAGTCAATCGATCGGAAGGAAAGGAAGGCCATTGGAATTCGATTTGAGGATGATGATGGTGCAAATGGCCTCACCGAGGATTGGACGAAAGTGGAAAGAGTATGTCAACTGCATGATAAGAGGAAGACAAGATTCTCATCGGCAACAATACAACCCATGACGGATGGTGAAAGGGGGATGGGAAGTAACTACAAACTACCACCTAAACAAGAAAACTCGAAGAGGGAAGGTTCAACAATACTCGACATAGAAGTTTTGATGGAAGAGGCATTCGAGAACTTAAAGGCGCAAGTTAAGGCTGAAGAGAAGCTTCAAAAGGAGCAAAAACAGAAGCAAATGATGA
This sequence comes from Azolla caroliniana, assembly GCF_043228905.1. NCBI lineage: Eukaryota > Viridiplantae > Streptophyta > Polypodiopsida > Salviniales > Salviniaceae > Azolla > Azolla caroliniana. The sequence goes on from NW_028230451.1 coordinate 12,463,953, forward strand.
GCAAGGAAGAAGAGGCCTCCCAACAAATGCGGATTAATGTTACGGTTGATACAAAGGCCCAGGTTCAGTACCACGATATAACCACGGAAGAAGGTGTGGAACAAGAGACCTTCTCATCTTGCAAAGAAAGAATGACGATGAAAGAAACCAATGAATTGAGGGTGGCGAATGTAACTTCAAGGGAGGACAAATGTCTCAAAACACACATCGTGTCTGAAACATCAAGTGATGAAGGTTCAAGCATGAGCAAAGCTTGCATGATCAAGGGAGATAAAAAGTGTGAGGCCAATTTGATTGCTGAGACAACCATGAAAAATGACATCGAGTCAAAGGTGGCTGAGGACGAGTCAATGGCGGATGGCCGTGTCGAGACTTTCTCCACACTTATTCTAGAGACTTGGGCAGTTGCATCGAAAAGGCAACGTGAGACCCAAGAGACGGAAGGTGGCGGCGAGGAAGTGAAGGCCAAAACTAACACATGCGAAGAAGAAGGAGATGTAAAGCCGAAGAGGGTAGATGATGATCATGAAGAGACTTTCACCACAAAAGTTCTTAAGACTTGGACATTAACTGATGTAAGACCCAAGAGATGGAAGGTGGCGACAAAGAAACAAAGATCAACGCCAACACGAACAACCATAAGGTGGAAGTGGCAAAGAGTAGCACGACAAAGGCAATACCAAACTACAAAATTCCTCCACACTTGGGCATTAATCGATGTAAGACCCAAGAGATGAACGATGGCGGTGAGGAAGCAAGGGTTAAAGCAAATGTGTGCAACATGGAAGTAAAGCAAAGCAAAATGACGAAAGTCCATGTGTGCGACAAAGAGGTCAAGCAAAGCATGAAGAAAAAAGCAAATGTGTGCGACAAAGAGACCAAGCAAACCTCAAAAAGCAAAGATGTGGGCCAAGTGGATACGAAAGATGTGATCACAAAATCTAACAAGGATAATATTAGCATAGAAGTCATGGTCAATTCCAACACAAGAGTATACCAAGACAGTGGACAAAGTGGGAACAATGCAATGTGGTCACTTAAGGACCTAGAGGAGAGCATGCCGCTAAAGAACGAATCGGTAAGAGTACTCAACCACAATATTTCGATAAGGCTTTTGAAAGGCATGCATGGAGCAACAAAGGATGATAAAAGAAAGTTAAATGACCAAGGAGATGGTCGAAATGAATGTGGCACATGCACGAGGCATCAAGCATTATGCTCGAGAGGAGTAAAGAGATCCATGACAACCGGTTATGGAAATGCAAAGAGTAAATGAAGAATATGGTGGATCAGATGGCAATGGCGATTCGGGTGAAAAATCAACGAAAAATTAAAGTAAACAAAAATGGAGCCTCATCACAATTGGCACATACCGGTGGATGTACAGGTTTGATGGGGGCGAATGTCGTGTGAATCTTTACACACTATGTAAAAAAATAATGAAATAATTATTATAGATTAGATTAGTAGCTTACTATAGAAAGATGGATATACTCAACAGCTTCAAAACGTATTTTACTATATACAAAATGGAGAAATACATATCAAGTTATGTGAAAATGAAGTTTGAGAAGATAGGGAAATTAGAACTATCCCACATAGATAGGAAACTTAACGCCCTTGCTATATAACCACCTTGAGCTCCCTCATTTTTCATTTGTGCTAAGAGCACTTTGGCCACTTTGTGTTGATGGATGATGGTGGCCAACTTCCTAGAATCCGGAAATCGGTCGGTATGCAAATCGGAAACCGGCCGGTATGTGAATTCGTAAACCGGTCGGTATGCAAATTCAGAAATTGGTCGGTATGCAAAACCGGAAACCGGCTGGTAAGCAAAACTAGAACCGAGCCGGCAAGCAAAATTGGAAATCGGGCCGGCAAGCAAAACCGGAAATTGGGGCGGCAAGCAAAACTGAAAACCGGGGCGGCAAGCAAAATCAGAAACCGGCCGGTAAGCAAAACCGGAATAGGGCTGGCAAGCAAAACAAGAAATCGGCCAGAAAGCAAAACCGGAAACCGGCCAGTAAGCAAACCGGATCCGGCGACAATCGGCGACCGGACCAAGTTGGACGCAAACCGAACGGATAAAAGGATCATGTGGCTAATTAAAGAAAGGTAAAAGAGACTAAAGTAAAGGTCATGTGGACTGTCGCATGCAACTAAAAGAAAAAGCCATGCAACTAAAAATAGATGCAACTAAAAGAAGAAGCTATGCAACTAAAAGTAGACATGCATATGATTAACGGTGAACTCCATATATATTCCATTTTTTCCTTATACTCATATCCTCTCTCTCCATTTTTTTATTTTTATTTTTCTTCTTAGCTCCCTTATCTTCTCTCATAAACCTAATTTTCCCTTGAGAAGCCATAACGCTCAAAAACCCTAATTTCCCTACGGAAGCCATATCTCTCGTATAACATAATCTTAATTTTCCCTACGGAAACCATAACACTCAAAAACCCTAATTTTCCCTACGGAAGCCATATCTCTCAAAACACCTAATTTTTCTTTTTCTATTAATCTTAATAAGCTAAAACTTTGGTAATCCCAATCTTGGGATTGATTGTAATCTTTCTTTTCCTTTCTTAATGAAATTTGTCAATCTTTCTCATTTTGCATTAATTCTTTAATATAAACATACGAATCTAATATCCTCCGGTCGAAGGCGTCGGGGTCCTGGCTCAAGTTCACGTGTCCTTGTCGTATTTTTGCGACAACGGCGGTAGAGTCAAGAAGGACAGAGCCGACCAGAAGAAGAAGGCCAAGACCCGGACATGGTCCGATGTGGTGAAGGGCCTGGAACTGGAAAACGAATCGGGAGCAACCGATTCGGACAAGAGCTGGAACGAATCGAAGACAGTCGATTCAATTCAATAGACGGATTCCGAAGAACCCGATCAATTCAAGGCCAAGAGGACGAGAAGGTAGCGAAAGTCGACACGAGCACAAAGAAATCGGTGAATCGGCAAGTGCCGAAGTCACAATAGTGAGGGAGCTGAATTGGGCGTGTTGAGTAGACAAGCCGACCGAGGAGGTCAAGGTGCGCAAAATGAGAAGGGTCGCGGCAAATGGGACCGGACCGGACGAGGAGCGCGAGCGAGGCGGTGTGACACCAGAAGGAGTTGAGGGGAAGGATCGGCTGCCATGGGGACCGACACTACAATCCGACCTCAAGTTGAGCTTGAGGGGGAGTATTGAGCGGCCAGCTCAACCGGATCCGGAAAACGAGGATTGCTTTGCCAATCTCGAATGACCTCTCATTTCCGTTCTTGTGGCAATTGACAAAGAACATGTTCGCGTTCAGAAATGGAAGGATCACACATAAATGGAAGGATAAGGAATATTCCATTTGATTTTAGTGCTTTTTCGGTGATATTACAAAACACATTGATACCAGTATCATACATTCTCAAATATACTATGAAAATGATTAAAAATCCACCATTTTCGTGATTTAAAAATAAATAAAAAAAGAGGAATTTCAAAAAGTTACATTCTCAATTTATATTACAAACTTTAGAACCAATGTTTTTTATTAGAAATGATATTCATAGGAATCAAACGAATTCAAAACACCTGCTTTTATATTACTCGATTTGTTATCAGTGTTACACTTAATAGCCAAAAATACATTCATGATCACTCATTTATGGAGAATCACTAATATAGGTAATATACAATGAGGATTCCTCCTCCTCATCCTCAGATGTACCAATCAATGCATTATCTTCATCATAAACCAAATGGTGTGACTCTAGATTATGTGTAGCAGATCTCGTTTGCCTTCGACTCAAACCACCTTCTAGACCTGATAATTTTTCTTTTATTATATCTACTGTTGACTTCCTTAAACGTCCAGCTTTTGTAAGCATGATGTCGTACACAATGATATCCACATCAGAGATATCAAGGGTCGAGGTATTACGAATGTTTCGCCTCCTCTTCCTAATTTCCCTTGTTGTCGGGCATTCTATCATCTCCCATGTATACTTACCTAGAAAAGTATTCTGGCTTCTAGTGTTGTACCAATGCACTTTTATAAACTTGGTCGTGGTTTCTATTCCATGCATCAACGCTTCTAGAATTTTACCGATCCAAAATTGGTGGCCTTGTTCGTTGTCATCTGTAGGTGTTGCAATTAACATCCCCACTGAAAGCTCTTGCAAATTGCCTTGCCATCTAGCTTAGCTACTTTGGTCATCCTTGGTCCCATATAAATGTCTCTTTGTTGTGGATGGACCAAACTGTCATTAATCGCATTAGTTGCTTGTATTAGACATTTATTTACACAATCATGTTGTAGCGGCCATGTGAATGCATTTAAATGACATTTCCAAAGTCCAATTATCATTAGATACACAATTGTCGATCATTCTTTTTGCTCAATCTAATGTACAATAAAAAAAGATATTACTATTATATAAAATATATTATATATACATTATATTGATATATGTATCTACACACTAGTCATTATCATATACATAAAATTTAATTTATACAATATGATTGGTTATATCCCAAAATGTGTATTATATAAAAAATATATTTGTATTTGTATACATATAGTCTATATTCAAAATCATTAGAGAGTCATAAATATGTAGGTCTAATCTCAATCATTTGTTTATTAATAAAGATCACAAACATTTATAAGTGCCATTCCCCATGTGTGAATAAAAGTGTTATTCCCCATGTGAAAAAGAGAGACTTAAATTAATTATTACCTTTATTTATTTCACTTCAATTATGAGTTCATAATCATTTTTTGGTAATCATTATCAAACTATTATGAACTGATGCAATCAATAGTGTCCAATTATTGTTGACTTATGATTATATGCAATAAATACAACTACAATGTAACTACTATTACCAATAATTGCTTATCACATATTTAACTCTAACTCTAACTATAACTACCCTAGAGTACCTAGCTCACTAACTTTTAACTAACCTATAACTAACCTAGAGTACCTATGCCAGTAACTTTTAACTAACCAAAGAGTACTAACTAACGTAGGGAAACTAATTAGGATCTAACCTAACTACGGTTAAAGTAACTATAGTTATTTTAGCAACGGTTTGAACACCCTATAAATCTAGGGACCTCCTCATTTTACGGAGGTCACACACGTAATAGAGCGGTATGAGCACTCAAAGCCCAAGAAGTACATTGTGCATCACAACCACGGGAGCATGCGAGCAACTACTTGTCAACAACAAGCAGGAACATCATCTCTTGGAAGAAGATTGAGTGCACAGACTTCAGGTAGGATTCTGTTGAGAAATCATTTCAGAATTTAAATCACAATGAACAGACAATGTTGAAATACGAATCACAGAAAAAAAACAAGATAGACAACTATGCACAGAGATTTACGTGGAAACCCTAAAACGGGAGAAAACCATGAGAATAGATCTTCACTATGGATAGTGGATATACAACACTGAGAGGGTTACAACACTCTGTCGAGTGTATCAACCACGCAGGGCTCTTCACGTCTACTATTACTCTCACAGCTATGGCGCAACACACACTTCTATCTCACATTCACAATTATGTTCTCTTCTATTCTACATCTTAAAGTTTGCCCTAGTTGCATATATACTTACACAACTTTTTGACTATTTACATATGGGCCGCACATTGAGACTATTTACAAGTATAGTCTCCCGAGTTGGCTATATACACGATTCTGGTTTCGGCCTCGGCCGAGTCCCTCATCAACTCGGCTCCTCTCTCTCCCCATCCGGAGTGACTTGTTTCCTAACATCATCATTTTTATTACCATAATAATAATAATAGTCGAATCACTGTTTTCGACCCTTCGACAATCGGCTTTCCAAATAGTCGGTTCTTCCTCCCACTGGAGGGAGATATTCTCAACAAACTCCCCCTTCACCCCTGTGGGAGGAAATCTATCAGTCCTGTATTCTGTCGACAAACTTTGAGTCTATCCATAGGTAGGTTCTTTGTCAGCATGTTGGATCCATTGTCGTCAGTATGGATCTTCACAAGAGCAAACTCTCCATCTTCGACTCTCTCCCGCAACTAGTGATCCTTCTCTGTATGTGCTTGGTCCAGGAGTGGTATGCCATGTTCTTGGCTAGGTGTATGGCGCTTTGGCTGTCACAGTGAAGCAAGAACTCCTTTTGCTTCATGCTCTTTTCCGGCTTCTACCGCTGCCATATACTCTGCCTCTGTAGTCGATAAAGCTACAAACTTCTGCAGTCGTGACTGCCACGACACTGCTCCCCCTGCATAGGTCATCACGTACCCTGACATGGATAGGCTCGAGGAGACATCTCCTGACATGTCCGAATCGGTAAAACCTTCCAGCACAGGTTTTCTGACACCATACCTTAGGCACACCTCCGAGGTGTCTTTCAGGTACTTGAGTATCCACTTCACTACTGCCCAGTGCTCTATGCCTGGATTACTCATATATCGGCTTATTGCTCCTACAACAAATGCTATGTCCAATCTCGTACAAACCATAGCATACATTAGACTACCGACGGCCGAGGCATATGGTACCTTCCTCATCTCGGCCTTCTCCTTCTCCCCTCTCGGGCACTGCTTCGCATTTAACCCGCAGTTTGTCGATAACACTGAGCCGACCGGCTTTGCATCCGACATGTTGAATCTCTCTAAGATCTTCATCGCATACTTCTTTTGTGACAACCACAACACCTTTTGAGTTCTGTCTCGAACTATGTGCATTCCTAGGATTTGCTTTGCCGGTCCAAGGTCTTTCATGGCAAATGATTTGCCGAGAGCTTTCTTCAAGCTTCCAATCTTCCTTGTGTCTTGACCGACTATCAACATGTCATCAACATATAATAAGAGAATCAAGAAGTCTCCTTCTTCATACCTTTTTACAAACACACAGTGATCAGCCTGTGTTTTCTGGAATCGGAGTTCCATCATGAAGGACTTGAACTTCTTGTACCATTGGCGTGGTGTTTGTTTTAGTCCATACAAGCTTTTCCTCAGTCGACACAGTAGATTCTCTTTCCCTTTCTCCTCAAAGCCTTCGGGTTGCTGCATGTAGATTTCTTCCTCTAGCTCCCCATGCAGAAATGCAGTTTTTACATCTAACTGTTCAATCTCTAGGTCCATACTGGCTGATATGCTTAGAACAGTTCGTATGGATGTCATCTTCATGACTGGTGTGAATATTTCGTCAAAGTCGACACCCTTCCTCTGTTGGAAACCCTTTACCACTATGTGGGCTTTGTACCTCATCTCGTTGTCGACTTCTCCAGTCTTCACCTTGTAGACCCATTTATTCCTAAGTGCTCTCTTACCTTTCGGCAACTCTACTAGGTTGTAGGTGTAATTTGCATGCAAGGATTCTATCTCGTCTTGCATCGCATTCAGCCATTTTTCGCTGCTCTCGTCAGCAATGACTTCTTTATAGCACTCCGGTTCACCGTCATCAGTCAAGAGGATGTATTGACTGGCATATGTAGTCGCAACTTTCCTTTCTCTGAGTGGGTATCTTCTTCCACTCATTGTCGGCTCTCTTTCGGATGTCTCTGCCAAGTCTTCTCTCGGCTCGGGATTCTACTCATCAATTGGCATCTCCAGGTTGGAAATTTCCAACTCATCTTCCTCAATTGCTTTCAGCAGATCTATCAACTCTGACTCATAGTCTGTCGGTCTTTCCGAGTTGACCGACTCGGATTCGGCTCTGTCGGCTACCTGTCTCCTTATAGCTGCCGGTGACGACACATTTTGCCTTAAGTCGATGGTATTCGAGGTTGACTGGGGAGTCGGTTCTGACTTCTGTTGCTTCCAGTCTTCAATTATCTTATCTTCAAGAAAGACGACGTCCCGACTTCTCACTACCTTCTTGTCAACTAAGTTCCACAACCTATAGCCGAATTCATCTTCCGAGTATCCCATGAATATGCATGCTTTTGACTTGTTGTCGAGCTTTGACCTCTGATCCTTTGGTACATGCATATATGCCAAACATCCAAACACCCTCTGGTGTTGGTAGGAGACATCCTTCCCGGTCCACACCCTCTATGGGACATCCCCCTTTAATGGCACCGAGGGAGACATGTTGATCAGGTAAACATCTATGTACATCGCCTCGGCCCAATAGGATTTCGGCAGTTTTGCATGGGAGAGCATGCTCACTCTCTCCATGATTGTTTGATTCATCCTCTCTACAAGCTCGTTTAATTCTGGGGTCTTTGGCACTGTGTATTCGATTAGAATACCTTGGCACTTGCAGTATTCCTCGAACTTCCCTCTGTACTCGCCACCGTTGTTGGTTCGGACAACCTTCAGTTTCCGACCCGACTCTCTTTCAACTCTTGCTTGGAACTCCTTGAAAAACGACAGTACTTGATCCTTCGTCTTTAGTACAAATGCTCATGTCTTCCGACTATGGTCATCAATGAATGTCACCTCGATGCAATGGAGCATCCACATAGCACACATCTGTGTGTACTAGTTCGAGTGCAACTTCTCTTCTTCTCGATGGTCATGAGTGGAATGCCGCCCTGTTTTGCTATCCGGCTAAGCAATCGACACAGTTCTCCAGTTGCACTCCCTTGACTTCTGGTAAAAGTTTCTGGTCAGCTAACAGGTGCATTCCCTTCTCACTCATGTGGCCTAGCCTCTTATGCCATATCTCACCTACCGAGTCAGCTGCCACATTTACTTCCGATTTGCACAGTTGGGCATGCATCATGTACAATGTGCCTTCTTTCTGTGCTCGGGCCACTATAAGATTTCCTCGGCAGAACTTCCACTTGCCATTCCGAAAGCTACCACTTCTTCGTCAAGTCTTCCAATCGATATTAGATTCAATCTGATATCGGGGAAGTGTCGAACATCCTTCAACATTAGTCGACACCCTATTGACGTCGTCAAGCTGACACTTCCAACTCCAGTTATCTTGCACTCTCCACTATCACCCATCTTTGCATAACAATGATCCCTGACTATGTAAGTCGAGAAATACTCTCTCGACGGAGTAATATGGAAGGATGCGCCGGAGTTGATCACCCAAGTGCATTCTTCAGTCGCAAGATTTGCATTTGTCTGCTAAAAAATGAATAGGAGTTCTTCATTGCTCGTAGCAATGGCCGAAGTGTTCTTCTCATCAGGAATCTTCTTGGGTTCGACATTGTTTCTGACAATCTTGTCTCTTCTCATGTGTCGGCAGTCCTTCTGGAAGTGTCCAGATTTTCCACAATAAAAGCACACTAGCTTACCTCTGGACTTCGATCTGGCGTGGGATTTGTCTGTTCGTTGCGGACTTCTTCTTCGCCGGTCCCTGCCTCTATCCATATGTTGAGTCAGATTCGACTTTGTTTGGGATAGGACTCCTTTGTCTTTCCTCCTTGCCTCCTCATTTAGGATGCTTGTCTTCACCATCTGTAAAGACAAGTTCTCTTCTTGACAGGAGGTGCAAAGAGTAACCACCAGGTTCTCCCAACTGTCCGACAATGTACACATCAGCAGGATGGCATGCGTTGCATCATCAAGGGGAAACTTGGTCGCACAAGTTGATTTACATACCCCATGAATGTGTTGATGTGTTTGACGATGCTCTCACCGTCTCTGTATTTTAGCCGCACGATTTTTTCTCATTAGCGAGGTTCTGTTTAGTGCGCTATTACTCTCCTAAAGGCCTGATAGCTTTTGCCACATCTTGTGGGCATTTGTGTTGTTTGCTACTTGCTGAAAGACACTTACATCTACGCATTGTCGGATAATGGCTACCGCCTTTCTATTCAGAAGCTTCCAGTCCAACTCGAATACCCCCCTCGGTATATCTGCTTTGTAGATTGGCTTGTACAGGTCTTTTACTATGAGAAGGTCTTCCATCTTGATCTTCGAGTCTCTATAGTTCTGTCAATTGAGAACTATCATTCCTGGTAAGCCAGTCACACCTCCTTCCATGCTTGCAGCTCAAGCTCTGATACCAGTTTGTTGAGAAATCGTTTCGGAATTTAAATCACAATGAACAGACAATGCTGAAATACGAATCACAGAAAAAAATCAAGATAGAAAACTATGCACAGAGATTTATGTGGAAACCCTAAAATGGGAGAAAACCACGAGAATAGATCTTCAGTATGGATAGTGGATATACAACACTGAGAGGGTTACAACACTTTGTTGAGTGTATCAGCCACGCAGGGCTCTTCATGTCTGCTGTAACTCACACAGCTATGGCGCGACACACACTTTTATCTCACACTCACAATTATGTTCTCTTCTATTCTACATCTTAAAGTTTGCCCTAGTTGCACATATACTTACACAACTTTCTGGCTATTTACATATGGGCCGCACATTGAGACTATTTACAAGTATAGTCTCCCGAGTTGGCTATATACACGATTCTGGTTTTGGCCTTGGCTGAGTCCCTCATCAACTCGGCTCCTCTCTCTCCCCACTCGGAGTGACCTGTTTCCTAACATCATCATTTTTATTACCATAATAATAATAGCAATCGAATCACTGTTTTGGACCCTTCGACAGTCGGCTTTCGAAACAGTCGGCTCTTATTCCTATTGGAGGGGCATATTCCCAACAGATTTTGACTGTACGGACATTTACATGTTCGCAAATTTTTTACTAGTACTGACCATAGACATGGTCGTGATTTAAGCAAGAACTCGGTACGATGTATCAAGTTCTTGTTTAGGGTTTAGGGTCTTTAAACATTTGTATCAAATTCCTGTTTAAAGTAGGGTTTTTTAACAAGAACTCGATACGATGTATCGAGTTTGTGTTTACAAATGCCTACTTTAAAGACAAACTAGATACATCTAAAGTCAATTCCTCATGATCATGGTTAGTTATATTTTCTCACTTCTTCTATATAGGTCTTTTCAGAATCTTTCGGACTGTCTGGTGAAGAAAATTAAGTTAAGATATCAAAACTCACCGGTGGAGGCCCCAATACAACTAGTCGCACATAATTGGAAAACTTGAAAGAAACTACTTTTTCATGAGGACATTAGGGAACAACCATTCGACAAAGTTCGTCAAAAGAAGATGTTGGCAATTGTTGCTGGGGAGGACCTAACTGACCGTGACTTGATAGACAACGAGTGGGCCATGCAATATATCAGCTCGGAGAAGAAGGTCCTTTTGTTGACCGCCAAAAAGGAGGGGGAAGGTCAACTTTATAAAGAGAGACTCTTTAGTTATGGTCGAATGTTATGCTGTCGTGATGGATTCCCGCTGTGAGGAGGAAGGGGGTTGGATGTGCGTGAACGGGGGTGTGCAAGGATGGACATAGAAATGTACAAGCACATGTAGATAACATAGGACCAGTAAGTACTAGGTAGTGGGTTTTAATGGGTACTTTAAGTTCCACACTCATAGAGAATAAGAATAATATCTGGTGGAGTAAATCGAGGGAAATCTCTGCCCGAAAACGGATGGCTTTATGGTGATGTAACGACATCCCCTTGCTCTATAAAAGGGGAGGTTTGAGATGGTTTGAGGGTTCCACGATTTGGGAAGACGAAGTGTTGTCAGATTGAGTGTCGAGCTCTCTCTCTTCTCTCTCTCTATCTTGTAGTTTGTACTAATTCAAGGAGGAAGTTGAAGCCTCTGCCCATGTTGGAAGCTGTGCGCTCCCAACCAAAGGTTCATTGTTTTGTTTTGTGGGGGGCTGCGTGCAGGTCGCAACTTTGTTGCCGGTTGAGTCTGGTTGTAATATCTTCTTCTCTGATAATCGTTCGTGTTTTCGCCGAGTCTTTCTTTGTGTACGAGCATCACCTTGTTGTTCCTTCTTGTTTCTGTTCTGTGCGCGTTCGTGTCTGCATGCCCATGGGCTTACTCCAACGTCGTGCCCAGAATAGCTCACTCCTCCAGTTCTACGTGCTAACCGGCCGATTTCTAGGAATTGTTCCGGATCGGGCACGCCTCTCGAAGCCGATCCGGCAAAGCATCCGGACTCTGACCCGGTCCTTCCTACTTCCACTGGCTCCTTGGTCCCAGATCCCCGTGGTCCCGCCTCGTTTCGACACACCCTTGCAAAATATCGCGACATCTTTGGTGAACTCAATGTGAAGACGGCAGCAGAGGAGCTGGAAAATGAGGGGAAGTGAACTTGTGGAGGCAATGGCGGTGGCCGTTGAATGTCTAGTGAGCGCTCGTGAGGGCTGAGCGCCCTCAACAGAGCCATTGAGGTGATAGTCAGCGCGATTGGCCGGTTCAATGGCAAAGACGCCACAAGCTACCTGGATGCCTACCAGACAAAAATGATGATGTGGGATACCCCGGAGGACAGATGGCTGGCCAACTTGCCTCGAGTCATTACACCGAGTATCCACGACGAGGTGCTCGACGTGCAAAAAGATTGGTGTAACTGGGCAGAATTCGAGGGGTAGCTCCTCGAAAGGTATGTCTTCGACGACTTGCTCTGGCTGACAAAGAAGGAATTTATGGAGTGGGTCAAGAGCCCTGACAAAGGCTGGAATACGTCAGCGCTTCTTCAGGAGTTCGAGACACGGGTCACATGACTCTCAACACTAGGTGCTCAAGATAAGCAAGGTCCTGCTAATTGTGAAGTCGGTTGACTTGCTCGATTGCGAGAAGGTGGGTCTCCTCTTTGAGACAGATGAGGGACTCACGACTGATTGGGCCGTGGTTAAAAGAGTTTGCGCCCGTTTCAACAAACAACGTGATTGGAATGACACGGGGCCGTCAGCAAAGGGTCTGATTTTGCCAAAGCACTATGGATAAATGTTGTTTGCCCCTCGAGGTGAACACCGGACGAGATGGCATGAAGAGGATAATGGAGGAAGCCGTGTCCCGGAATGCGGAAGGCTATTCACTAGTCCCTGTCGGCATGGATCCGGGTAGGTGGAGAGAAGGGCACCGCATCCGGAAGCAATACCGGATTCTAGCCGCTCGTATTGGAAGGCCTCTCGGGAGTGAGGCCAAGGAAGGAAGAGGCAGACCGCGCAGAGAAGCGGGTCCAAGAGGGCACCGGGTGGAGTGATCCGGTAGAAGAGAAAACCGGCTTTGTGGAGGCCGCATGCCAAAACTACGAGGTTCTGGTTGAAGAAAAGCAGGTCGGGAAGATCGGAGGGGATGGACCTTCAAGCCGATAGAAGACCCAGAGCGGGCCAAGGAAAGAGGATATCGTTTCGGCTAATCGACAAGAGAAAGGAAAGGCGAAGATCCCGGGCTTACGATTGAGCTCGGAGATAGAGAGGAAGACAGAACTACTGAAGGTCTTGGAAGAAAGGATCCTCGACAACAAGGTGGAGCTCTCACTCAGATAGGTGCTTGAAATAGTAAAAATGGAATTCCACGATTCCATCCTGGACCTAGTGAAGAGTAAGTAACACCGGGTCATTTGAAACAAGTAATATGTCGTATTCTCTTTTGGCATAGTTGGCCAGATGTAGAAAAGTACCCTATTTTAGCCTGATATCGAAAATATACGATGCATGCGTACCCCTTTTGCGACTTGATGGTTAAATATAGAACAAAAAAAACCTAGCAATTACTAAATTGTATATGTGTCCACATTCGTGTCAATTTGCATTTCATGGAGCACAATTGAAGACTTGGTTCAATATAAAGTTCTAAAATTGGTATCCATATTCAAATTGTAGAGTAAAACTACATAAACCGTAATTATAAATATGTGGTTTTGGGTTTAGGAATAAAGTAGTACCCCACTTGTTGGATGGGTATATCGATAATTTCATTGTATAATGTCATATAGTTCATGACAATGTAATTGGTAAGAGTAACAATTACGTATGACATTCATTTATACTATGTGGAACCAGTAGACTTGAACCGTAGGTAACTAAAAACCTCTTATTATCAAAAACATTCGCCTTTTCATATACAGTCATGCTAACGGAAATGAGAAATTACAATATCATGTTAATATCTCAAACTGAAGAAGAACATGGTGACCAATTATATGTAAATACAAACAATGGTTCCAATAATGATTAAAAAGGGAAATTATGAACAGGTGAATTTAATTAAACGATAAACAATTACAGATGTTCTCATATACAAATATAATATGAAGTGATGGTGAACATTATGCCTCAAAATCCTCAATTTTTACATTACGCCATCTACATCAATCTATAAGCAAATCAGGCAGAGCAGGCTCCTCTGGCGCTGATTGTTCTAGTCTGTTTTCATTCGTGTCATCTCCAAGCTCTCCCGAATCTGATGTATGGTCAAACTGTGCTACATCTTCCAAGTCCACCAGCTCCCCTGCTTCTTCATCAATTGGTTCCATTGGTTCTCGTGAAGTCATTTGGAACATCTCTGTCTCGTTGATGTGTTTTGCTCCGACTTCTTGATCCTGATCTGGACAGTCCCAGATTCCTATGATCCTCATTTTGATGAAGTTAACTTGAGCAGGGTCCTTCTCCAATGCAACACAGTTTCTAAACATCTTCAATGCACAAGCTGTCGTTGTACCTAATGGTCGCATGAACACAAACAAGTATGTATAAGAAGTAACGTCTTAAACTTGATAGACAAGATTGAAATTAAATATATATATTATACTTGTGCCAGAGAACAAGTCTAGGACCCAATCATCTGGATTCGAGAAGAGCTCTATGAGGCGGTTGATCAATCTTTGAGGTTTTTGATAAGGGTTCACCATACTTTTATCCCCTGACACATGTCTTAATTTTTTGGTTACGGCTGGGCACATGATGTAGTTAACCACGTTACGCTCATTGACATGTGCTCTAGCCTTCTTCTTTGTAATTGAATCATAGTAGCCCACACAAAAATGTTCGACCGCACTAACCATTCGATCGCCAGGGCTACGTGTAATATTTGTTTTGATCCTATAGAGAAAGAAAATCAAGTATTAGAGGTGTAAACGTGTACATATAATAAGAAGTACTGTAATGAGTAAAAGCGAACTATAATGCACCAATGCATGTGTTCAGTGGCATGACAACGGGACTTCAAAGCTGTTGTGACTGACAGTGATTGCCCCATGCTATGAAATATGACTATCCTCCACAAGGGGGCCAATGTCAGTTCTGCGAAATCCTTTACCATTTTCTCGATCTGAGGGTACTTGAAAGGCACATCATCATATGTTGATCCCGCAATATGGAAACCATATGGTATGTTAGCTATCAGCAAAGTGTAGTGCCTTCTCGGTAACAATTCGAGCATCTGGGATACTTCGCCATTGAAAACACTATAATGAAGCTGTTTGAAAGGATTGGACCTATGCAAAAAACTCTTTACAGTCTCCGAATCCTCGGGCAGTTCCATTTCCTTCCCTTTGGTCATTCTCTTCTCATATTTCGCACGTTCTGAGTGCGTGATGAAGGCTGCTGGAATACCGTCATTATTGTCGTTGTTCTTTTTCGATTTTGATGGTTTCTGCAAGTGTCATTGTTGTTAGCAGGGAACATTACTTTCTAACATATCAACATTCAAAAGACACATACCCATTCTCTAAATACAATAAAATATTCCTCCAATGCCTTGTAGGAAGAAGTTATCGGGCAGGCTTGTTCAACTTCTTCCCATGTCGGTAAACTTAGTTTTTGCATCATCAACTCCTGAATCTTCATGTATACCTTGTGACTGCACAATCAATATGAAATTAGAAATAAGATATTCAAAATAATTGAAGACTTTCATGAAAAGGTATACTATAAACACTTACTTTTGCAAGTCTGTTACCATCTCGTCCAAACTAAATTCCTTGGCGACCACTCGAGATAGCACGGATATTAACAATCTATCATCTTTGATACCTTGTAATGATCTCCAAGGTAAAAGTTTCATGTCCTCTGGTAACTCCTCGATTACCAAGTCGCTTTTTCCCTTGGTCTTTGAACTTGTGGATCAATTCTTCCCTTTTTTTATCTTTGCCCCTTGACTTCTTTCCGCTCCCACATAGAGAATATTTTGTCTTGGAGATCCCACACCTCTCCGGTTCGAAAAGCTAGTTGAAACCAAGAATCATATTTTCGGAGACCTTCGGATTTGGTACTCTCATCTACTGCAATCCCTACTTCCAATAAACACTGACGTCGCAATCCAGGCCACAATCTTGGACCAAAACGATTCAAGGCATCGAGGTATTCATGATGAAAAAATCTTATCCTCTCTATACATGACATCTTTTGCCTATAATCGTTGTCATTGTTATGGTTCCATGCGAGCAGCTTCGCCTCCTCGTGAGTTAGTCCTGCATATACCTTACATTCGGCGTATTTGAAGAACGGCGTGAGAGGATATTCTTTGACAAGCTGTCGTCGAGCTTCGGCCGAATGTGAGCCTCCGATTACATAGTATGTGTAATCGTCTGCAAAGCTATACTTGAAATCTGCTACTATTGGGCATTGTTCTTGATCAACCATTACCAAAAATGGCACCACAGTAGCGTGAGGATTGATTTTCATTTTGCTTTTCAGCTTTTGCACATGGACGGAGTGCGGCTCCCTAATTTCCAAGGGACGTCTTCCAGTCACGGGGTCAATGGGAGGCCTTTGGATAGAAGTAATGGGCAAATGAAATAGCTGGCCCCTGCACACAAGTTTAGTCTTCACAATATTTTCTCTTATATTATTTTGTTCTGACGTCAGGACACCAGAAGATAGTTGTCCGCCTAGAGCCACGACGTCGACTTGTTGGTCGTCTTCTTCTTCCACGAACTCTAATATTTCTTCTTCTTCTTCTTCGGGTCGTGGTCGTTTAGTATATTTCTTTTGAACAGGATTTGTCTTCCTAGACTTTTTCGGTGGAGTTTCTGCTTCACCAGTCATCATCTCTCCTGTCACGTACGGCCGAAGAGCTACCAACAAGTTATTTTTCGTTTGCAGGTCTT
Organism: Azolla caroliniana; assembly: GCF_043228905.1. Lineage (NCBI taxonomy): Eukaryota > Viridiplantae > Streptophyta > Polypodiopsida > Salviniales > Salviniaceae > Azolla > Azolla caroliniana. Next base: position 12,480,800 of record NW_028230451.1, read on the forward strand.
TACGCAAAGCCTTGGGATTGCAAGATTCGGGTACTAGGTTTCCCTCATCAAATCGCAATCGCCTGTCGCCAACTAAGCTGGAGACGTCGATTAAAATACATGTAGAATCAATGTCTTCGTACTCTAGCTTGGTTACATGCCCGTAATTAAATGTTTTTCCAAGATGAAGTTTCCCTTCCCCGTCCGATTTTGCCGTTATCAATAACAGCACCCCATCCTCCTTGACATAAGAGAGACACCATTCAAGTTCGGGGTAATCCTTATATTTCACCTCAACCGTTTTCTCCTCTTGCGTACTACCTTTGTTGATTTTGGTAGTAGCCACAGATGACTTGGATCCTCCTTCCCCCGTTGAGTCAAATAAATTCTTTTTACTCGTGTCCTTCATGAAGGAGCCAGAATCTCGTTTTGTCGGAGATCGAATCTTCAATCTAAATGAAGGAACTTTTTGTCTGGGTTCACTGAAATTAAAAACGTTGGTGAAAACATAGAAACAACGTACAATTTCATCTAAATCACGCAAATTATCATTTAAATTACGTCAATTTTATGGTCCCATGCGATAGTTTTTTATCGCAAAAACAACATTTTTTTCAACCAAAATCTGATGTAGTGCATCGGATTTTGGTTGAAGGTCCTGCCTTGCAACGCAAATCCGATGCACTGCACCGGATTTCGGTTGAAGGTCCTGGCTTTCAGAATTGCTTTCCAAGTTCGTTGTACAAAATAAAATAAAATTCCTATGTGTTGAGGAAAGGAATCTTTAAGGAATCTTTAGGAATCTTAAAAAATGTAATGAATATTACTAACCTGACGATTTTCTTTCCCTTGTTCATGGTTCGTGCCGGAGGTAGTGCTGTCCACGATGTGCTTCTGAGTGCTCGAAAATTGGCATGTGCTCTGAGCTCGATGGATTCTTTCACGTGATAATGAAAATGAAATTTCTAACCTCCTTATATAGAAGACTTTAGCATTCTTTTTAAAATAAAAAATAATTTTTAATTATTTGTTTTTTAGGAAAATTTCGGAAAATAATATAGTTAATCTAAGTGTTCGGGTAGTTATATAGTTAGGCTTTAGCATTCCTTAATTTTCTCAAAAGAAGGTTTTAGAATACAGTTAGACTCCCTCAAATGTCTTCTTCTACAAGTAGAACATCTCTTTTTTCTATTGCCCCCTTTTCATTGACAGATAACTCGTATTTCTCAATAGAAGAGTACGACCACAAAAAACATTCACGGCTTAAACAGAAAAGTGTGGCTCCTAGTACTTCGAATTCTCTGTTTTCAATTGATCCTGTTGATGGCCCTCTTCATGCAAGCCTACAAGTGGACGATTCTTCGTCGATAGATAACAATAGCATTACTAAACCTCTAGCATTTAAAAGAGTGCTTCGACAAGTTAGTGAAAAGAGATTTAATTTCTTATGTTCTGATCGTCAACTTCTATGCGACTTGAACAAATCGTGTTGTGTGAATCTCTGTCTATCAACTTATGGAAAGTCAAGGTTACGTGAAACACGACAAAAATACTTGTCGCTTAATGGGGAAGAGCAAGATACATTTCTTATTGCGCATATGCAACTTAAATTGGATCACAAAGCAGGGCCTAATTCAATGCAAGTTGAATATTTCCTTGGACTATATACCAAGTGTTGTCGAGCAGCTTTTAAAATCACTCATAGCATTGGAAATATGCGGCTGCAATGAGTTCAAGAGCGACTTGTGAAGGGCTCCTGGGTACAGTTCGATCAAAATGGTTCTGGATGTAAGGGTCAAATTGGGCAACAGGCAATTAGGTGGATGGAGGTATATTTTTCAAAATAGTGCAAAGTTATGCCAACGACAGGAAGACTTCATTTCTCAGATAACTTTACTCGAAGGGAAGTTTACCAATCGTACAAGGACGACATGTCTTCCGATGTTGAGCCTTACATACAGTACAGGCATTTTAATCGACTATGGAGGTTACAATTTAATAACGTGGTTATCCCACGAAAGGTGCGAATGGGAGTCTGCTCAATATGTGCGAGTTTAAAAAGTATGGCCAAGGGTGGAAAATCAGATGTAGAGATCAAGAATTACAAGAACCTGTTAAAAGAACATCGTGAAAGTCAGGCATTGGAACGTACTAAGGCTATGCATCACCGACAAAAAGCGTTTCAATCTCCCGAAAAGTATATGTGCATGATTATTGACGGCATGGATCAAAAGAAAACTTGTTTGCTGCATTTTCAAAGACTCCCCAAGGATATTGGAGATGAGTGTCTCGTGCAAATGCATCTAGTGGGTTGTTTGACATACTGTCAAACTATAAGACCGCAAGTGTTCTTAACTTATCCCAATATCCACAACGACCCTAATCTTACTGTCACTGTCATGCACAGGGTATTGCAATCATGGTCAGGTATACTCCCGCCAGTTCTATATGTGCAACTAGACAACACAGCAAGAGAGAATAAGAACTCAACTGTCTTCGGCTATCTAAGCATGCTAGTAGAGAGGGGCATATTTAAAAAGATAAAGGTTAACTTCTTGTTGGTTGGTCATACCCATGATCACATAGATCAAATGTTCAGTAGGTTCTCAAAGAAACTTGCTCGCTGTAATGCTTTCACACTTCCCACGCTATCCAAATTGATTAGTGAAGCATATACACCAAAGCCTGAAGTACAACACTTGGAAGAAGTATACGACTTTAAACGTTTCTGCATGGATAGTGACGGGACTAAAGGTAGGGTGCTTGCACCTCTTAATAATATAAGTTTCAACCATGTCTTCCTCATAAAACAAAGATCGGCCCACCTGAAGATGACGGTGTTGTTTGCGAAACAATACTCATCTAGTGCACAATGGGAGCCCCAAGAAGGTTGTAGGCTCCTTCTTCATATCCCAGATGAACCTCTACATGGTGCACAACAAATGTCATATGATGATCGTAAAAATGTAGCACCAAATAGTACTATTGATGAACAAAGGGCATATTGGTTGAGATGTCTAGCAGAGAAACAAAATAATATTGATCGGACTAAGAAGTATGCCGGTGATGAGGATGTTGAATGGTGGGAGATTTTCTTCACCCATCAACACACCATTTTAGATAATTACATCGCCGTTTTATGGCCAATCCGTATCCCATTCACATGGAACATTGGGATGACATCAACGATATCGCAGACTCATCACCAACAATCGAATAATATGGAGCTTCATGATTTAGTTCGGCCACTGCAAAGAGATATTTATGTGGGACCAAGAAAGTCACGTACTGTTGAGGCAAGATGGCAAGGTAATTTGCAAGAACTACAAGTGGGAATGTTGGTTGCAACATTAGCAGGGGACGATACCTTGGGCCATCCATTTTGGATTGCAAAAATTATTGAATTAGTAAGGGATGAAGAAAGTAGTCAGACAAAGTCAATAGTAGTCCATTGGTATCAGACAAATTCAACTGATGCATTTACAGGAAAGTATTCTTTAGAGATGGTTAAGGATGTCGGATGTTCAAGCAGAAAGAGAAGAAGAAAGAATATACCGAGCACGGCTACTCTCGCACTAGACTGTGTTGACATACTAGTATATGACTTCTCATTGACAAAATCAGGTCATCTAAGACAAGCAACTATCAAGATAATAAAGGAGAAAATCCCAAACATGGTGTCAAACGAAATACAGAGAATAACCAGAAGCAATTCTCATAACCACAAAGATGTTGGGCTGGAATTGGATGAGGATAATGCTTTGATTGCCACTAATGATGAGGATGAGACGTCAGAAGGCTCTTCTAGTCCATCAGACATGTCTTAATATATTGGTTTGGTTCAAGCTGGGGATTGTTTTACTACATGATCGGAAACTTTCTAAATTTGTTTTGGATGTAAACTCACGAATATGTATAATTGTAACTGGTAGACATGTTGTACATTATTTTGTAATTTTGGTGATGTATTTTTGGAGGCATTTTACTTATGACTCAAAGTGGTAGTCATGTTGAAATTCAATATATTTTGCCACCTTTTCTGAAAAGCTTTACGCATGCGTCGTGTCTTTTGGAAAACTGCGTGCTTTTGTGCCCTTTTTCGACGTAGTGTTCTCATAATGCGACATATTACCTGTTTCAAATGACCCGGTGTTAAGTGGCTTTCGACGGAGCCACAACTGGAGAAGCTGATCGATCTGAAGGCGGTCCACATCGAAGAGGTAGCATTGGAAGAAGGATGGTCGAAGGGAATGGGAAAGCCTTTGCATTCTCTCCGGGGGAGATCGTCTGCGTCAACCCGGCTTTCGTAGAGCCAATGGTTATATTCATGGTGCCGCATGTACCGTGGAATCTCAAACCGTTCTCGGACGTATATCCGTAAGCTCGAAATTTGAAACTCCATAGGCATAACTATCTCCAATCTGAATGCCAATTGGAACGCTGTCGTCTGGATACTTCTTTTGTAAGCCATCCGGTATCCCATAACGTGCTATTTAGTTTCGTGTCCCAGTCTGTCCAGTTCTCATTGACGATCTTCTGGAGAATATTTTGGAGCGTTTTATTTGTGGACTCTTCCAACCCGTTCACCTGCGGATAGTAAGGCATGTTGTGTTTATGCACTACCTCGTAGAACGTCGTCAACCTTTCCACTACTTGCCCTAGAAAATGACCACCTTGGTCATTGATGAGCTCAATCGGGCATCCGTACCAGCACCATATGTATTCATATAAAAATTTCGTTGTTGATGCCGCTATGTTATCCATCAGCGCTTTCGCTTCTACCCATTTTGTGCAATAGTCGGTCACGATGATGATGTACCGATTTCCTGTTCGCATTGCCGGAGGCTTGAATGGCCCCACGAAGTCCAATCCTCATTTCTGGAAAGGTTTTAGTGGCAATACAGGTTGATGGGGCATCCACACTTGTTCTGTGGGTTGACCCATCCTTTGGGAGAGATCGCATTCTTTACAATACCGGATGGAGTCTGTTAGGGTTGTCGGCCACCATAGCCCACTTCTCCAAATCTTCCAGGCGGTGATGTCTCCAGCATAGTGGCCTCTGGCAACTCCACAATGGGCCTCTCATAAGATTGCTTCCTTTTCGTCACTCCCTTGTGATACAGTGTATCCTATATTAAACAAAAATGGGGACTTTGGATCACCAACCATTTATGGTCATCCCGGCTCAGCTCTTCCGGAGGCAGTCCGGTACTTAGGAACTGATGCATGTCAGTCAGCCATTTATCCTCGCCTACCACTGTCTCATCCACTACCGTTTCCGTGGTGACTTTGAATAGCTCAACATCCGGGAACTCATCCCGGACTCCGTCACTTGCCTCTCTAGATTCCAGCCGGCTCAAGTAGTTCGCCACCGCATGTTGTACTCTCGGTCGGTGGTATATTTCGAATTCGAATTCCTGTAGCAGTAATGTCCACCGTGCCAATTTACTTGTTAGTGACACCTTGGACCAAATATACTAGCGCCGAATGGTCTGCATGGAAGGAAAACTTGCGTCCTAACAAATAATGTTGGTACTTTGTGACATTATCTATCATTCTAAGGGCTTCTCTCTCCGTTGTCGAATAACTCCGTTCTGTCTTCGAGAGTTTCCAGCTCACGTAATGCACTGGATTGTACCACCTAGGTTTGGATAGCTGCATGAGAACACTTCCTATTGCTATGTTGGACGCGTCCACGAACACATGAAAATCTTTTGTCTAGTCTGGAGGTTGCGCTATCGGGGCCTGTGACAACATCACCTTCAACGCTTGGTACGCCTTATCTTCTTGCTCTGTCCATTGAAAGGGTACGCAGTGCACAACCACATGTAATGGAGTGGCGAAGTATCAGAGCATTGAGCTGTGGCACCGGATCTGAACTAAAAACAGGCTCAATGCCTTGGCGTTAGTCGGTGTCGGTGCTTTTAAGATGGCGGTCACCTTGTCCGCGTCGACAACGATTTCGTCCCTACTCACGATGTATCCGAGCAGTGTCCCATTGGTTACCCCGAAAACACATGTCATCGTATTCAAGCTTAGTCAGAATCCCCGACACTTCTCCAGACACATCCGGAGATGGTCCAAATGTTCTCCCTTTTGGCTATAAACTGCAAAATCATCCAAAAAGACCTGCATGAACGTTGGAATATATTCCCCAAATATTTCCATGATAATCCTTTGGAATATCATTGGTGTCATCTTTAGGCCAAACATCATTACTACCGCAATGAACACTCCCCATTCCGTAACGAATGTCATTTTCTCTTGATCGGTTGGGTGCATCTAGATATGATTATAGCCATTGAATCCGTCCAGAAAGTTGTATACTTTCTGACCGGTTATTGCGTCTAACACCCCATCTATGAATGGCAATGGGAATGCGTCCATTACCGTAGCAACATTCAACTTCCAATAGTCCACACAGACCCGAATCTTGCCGTTCTTCCTTGGTACAACGACAATCAGACTTAGCCAGCTTGCTTGTTTTACCAGTCGAATGAAACCGACTTTCAATAGCTTATCAATTTCCTCATGAACTCTTGTTGCATAGTGTAAAGAATCGGGTATGATGCTTGTGTAGTAGAAGAGATGTGTGTTATGTGTATGTGTGAGAGGAATTAGAGAAGAGAAGAGAAAACACAAGATAGATAGAAAAAGGAATACTCAAGAAGAAGGTGTATATTCACAAGTAGAGTAGCAAATACAAAAATGTAGCATTACAAGGAGTTACAACCGACTTAGTATGAAGTAGGAGAAGGGTGCTTTATATATAGTCACCCTCTCTCTTCATTAACAAACTACAACAACCACTCTCTCCTGGGGAATGTGAAGAATCATAGTCATGGGGAATATGTAACTCATTAGTTATGTGTCATAGAATATGATTCTATGACGCATAGTTAATGTGTAGAGAGATAATGGTGTGACTCTTGACCTTTGAGTAATCATAGACTCTCAAAAAGTGTGTTCACACATTGCACTATGTCCACCCCCCCTAGGCTCAACTTGGATGGGTTCCTTTCGATTGATGTCCGCTTCGGTTGGTATCCGGTTCGAACAATCTTCCGTGTCCGCTTCAGCTCGTACCCGGTTCAGATGGAATCCGTTTCTCGCTTGTACTGTTGAGGATCAACACTCCGATTCGCCTTACCGTTCCGGCCACAACCGACTAATCGCGGATCAATACAGCAGAAAATAGGAAATACAGAGAAAGACTCGATACACAGGGATTAACGTGGAAAACCCTAAATGGGAAAAACCACGGGAGTCCTCAAACTCCAACTATCACTATGAACAGAGATGTACAATGGTGAAGCTTCAAGGCAACAACCTTAAGCTCACTGTCTTCGCCACAGGCGGCGGTAATACACTGAGGCAACGACCTCTTCGTCTCTCACACTCTCTCTCGGCTGCTCTCACTTCGCTCCCTCTTCGTGGAAAACAGAAAATGAGCAACAACCAAAACTGTTTGCCCTAAGTCATATTTATACACATATGACTTTCGGGCTATTTACAAATATAGCCTCACGGGGCTCTTGGCAAACATATTCACAAATATGTCCCCGCATCCGGATCTCTCTCCGGGTACATTCGTCATCCGGCTCCGTAACCGGGATCTTCATCATCCGGCTCCGTAGCCGGGGTCTTCATCATCCGGCTCCGTAGCCGGGGTCTTCATCATCCGGCTCCGTAGCCGGGTCTTCGTCATCCGGCTCCGTAACCGGGATCTTCATCATCCGGCTCCGTAGTCGGGGTCTCTTCATCCGGCTTCATGCCGGGTACTATTCATCCTCCGGTTGTGGTTACGGAACCGGGCTTGCCGTCATTCATCTCCGGACATCCCATCCGGAGGGACCGAAAATCCCAACAAACTCCCCCTTCACTTCGGCATGGGATGTCTCTCCAGTCCGACCCTCTTCCGGCACGCTTCTAGCTTGTCGGGTGTGAGCACTTTGGTCAGCATATCTGACCCGTTCTCGTCCGTGTGGATCTTCGTCAGCACGAACTCCTGGTCTTCTATCCTTTCCCGGATCCAGTGATATCTTCGCTGGATGTGCTTCGTCCGGGAGTGATAGGCCGCGTTCTTCGCAAGGTGGATGGCGCTCTGACTGTCGCAGTAGAGTCGGTACTCCTCCTGCCGGATACCGAGCTCTCTAATGAAGTCCTTCATCCATATTATTTCCTTGCCGGCTTCAACAGCCGCCATGTACTCCGCCTCCGTGGTTGACAACGCAACCGTCTTCTGCAGCCTTGACTGCCATGAAACGGCTCCCCCTGCATACGTCATCACATACCCTGATGTGGACCGGCTGGTATCTGCATCAGCCGACATATCCGAATCGGTGAAACCGTCGAGTTCGGATTTACCGGAGCCGAATCGGAGGCACACGTTTGCTGTGCCCTTCAGGTATCGGAGTATCCACTTGACCGCGTTCCAGTGCTCTTTGCCGGGATTGCTCATGTACCGGCTCACCACTCCGACTGCATATCCTATGTCCGGTCTTGTACACACCATTGCGTACATCAAGCTCCCGACGGCTGAGGCATACGGTACTTTCATCATATCCTCCTTTTCAGCCTTTGTCTTAGGAATTTGCTTGCTGGTCAGCTTGCAGTTTGCCGGGAGGGTCGATCCGACCGGTCTTGCTTCCGACATGTTGAACCGTTGAAGCACCTTTGTCACGTACTTCTCCTGTGATAGCCACAACTGCTTCTTCTTCCGGTCGCGGATGATGTGCATCCCTAGTATTTGCCTCGCCGGACCCAGGTCCTTCATTGAGAAGGTTCGGTGAAGAGCCTTCTTCAGCATCCGTATCTTGACCTGGTCCCGTCCGACGATCAACATGTCGTCCACGTATAGGAGGAGTATTAGAGAGTCTCCTCCGTCGAACTTCTTCACAAACACGCAGTGATCGGACTGCGTCTTGTGGTACCCTTCGTCGGTCATGAAGGAGTCGAACTTCCGGTACCACTGCCGGGGAGCCTGCTTCAGACCGTAAAGGCTCTTCTTCAACCGGCATACCAGGTGCTCCTTCCCTTTCTTCTCGAATCCTTCCGGTTGCTGCATGTAGATCTCTTCTTCGAGGTCACCGTGAAGGAATGCCGTCTTCACGTCCATCTGTTCTACCTCGAGGTCCATGCTTGCCGCTAAGCTCAGCACCGTCCGGATGGAGGTCATCTTCACTACCGGGGCAAATATCTCGTCGAAGTCGACGCCCTTCTTCTGCTGAAACCCCTTCACCACGATCCTGGCTTTGTATCTCGGGGGGTTTCCGGCATCTCCCGGTTTCAGCTTGAACACCCACTTGTTTCGGAGTGCCCGCTTTCCTTTCGGCAACTCCACTAGTTCATATGTGTGATTCTCATGCAGGGAATCCATCTCCTCCTGCATGGCACTTAACCACCTGCGGCTATGGGTATCATGCTTTGCTTCTTCAAAGCTCTCCGGCTCCCCCTCGTCGGTTAGCAGCACGTGCTCTGGTTCCGGAAATCTCCGGGGGGCCCTTCTCTCCCTTAGAGGATATCTCCGTTCCGGAGCTTCGGTAACCGGTTCTTCCGATTCTTCTTCATCCGAATCCATTTCGGGGTCGGGGCCGGTTCCGGTATCATTTTCATCTTCTTCGGCCGGTTCTATTTCTTCACCGTCTTCGGCCGGATCTTCGAGTGTTAACCGGTCCCTTGCTGGTCGGGACTGCTCCTCGTAGAGTTGATCCTCACCGGTCGACTTGGAGCTCTTCATCTTCTTCTCCGACTCCCAGTCGGCGAGCGTCTTGTCCTCCATGAAGATGATATCTCGACTCCTGAATATCTTCTTGTCGACCGGGTCCCATACTCGGTAGCCGAACTCGTCGTCGCCGTAACCGAGGAATATGCATGGCCGGGTCTTTGGATCTAGCTTTCCTCTCCGGTCCTTTGCCACATGCACATATGCGAGACACCCGAACACCTTCAGATGCCGGTAGGACACTTCCTTACCGGTCCACACTTTCTGCGGCGTGTCTCCGTCCAAAGGTACTGAGGGTGATCGGTTTATCACATATGTCGCCGTCGACATTGCCTCAGCCCAAAACCCCTTGGGTAGTTTCGCATGCGCCAGCATACTCCGGACCCTCTCCATTATGGTCCGGTTCATCCTCTCGGCCAGCCCGTTCAGTTCCGGCGTCTTCGGCACAGTAAACTCGAGTCGGATTCCCTTCGAGCGACAGTACTCCTGGAACTGCCCCCGGTATTCCCCTCCGTTATCCGCTCGTATCGCTTTCAGCTTCTTGCCGGATTCCCTTTCCACTCTCGCGTGGAGTTCTTTGAAGACGCCCAACACTTGGTCCTTTGTCTTCAACGGCGCCGTCCACAGCTTCCTGCTGTGATCATCAATGAAAGTCACGAAGTACTGGGCTCCGCCATGTGACTTCGTTTCTACCTGACACACATCCGTGTGTACCAACTCCAATGGTGCGCTACGTCTCGTCGGTGGCCTTGAGTGGAAGGAGGTCCGGTTTTGCTTACCGGCCAGACAATCGGTGCACTTCTCCAGATGCACATGCTTCACTGGGATAAGGTTGTCTTCTGCAAGCCTCTTCATCCCCTTCTCACTCATGTGGCACAGTCTCTTGTGCCATAGCTCACCGGCAGTGTCGGCTGCCACATTCAGCTCTTCCGGACATAGCCGGGAATTCATCAGGTACAGTGTGTTGACCTTCCGGGCCCGAGCTACTATTAAGCTCCCCTTGCTGAACTTCATGACACCGTTCCGGATGCTACCTGTGTAGCCTTCATCGTCTAGCCTCCCGGCCGAAATCAGGTTCAATCGAACCTCCGGAACGTGTCGAACATCCTTCAGCAGCATTTTGCATCCGGTTGATGTCATCAGCCACACGTCTCCTATGCCGGCAATCCGGCACGTACCTTCATTTCCCATCCGGACACAGCCATGCTCACCGGTTGTGTAGGATGAGAAGTATTTCTTCTCCGGGGTCAGGTGGAACGACGCTCCGGAATCGACCACCCAGGTCATCTCTTCTCCGGCAAGGTTCAGCTCCCCCACTTCGGTAATGAGCATGATCTCCTCTTCACTTGCCGCGAGTGCCGTCGTTCCTTTCCGGTCCTGCCCTCGCCGATCCGAACCTCTCCGGTCCGTGGCTCCCCGGTATGCACCGTTTCGCTCCGGTGACTTCTTCGAATCGGTGTCGTCGGCTCCGTTGTCTTTTCGGTAATGCCGACAATTCTTCCGGAAGTGCCCCGGCTTCCCACAGTGGAAGCATGTGGGTCTTCCTCTTGACTGCGACCGGGCCCCCGACTTCTCCCGTCTTTGCGGACTCCGGTTCCATTGTCTTCCCCGTTCCGATTCGGTAAGCAGCGCCTTTGAGTCGGAGGCCGGTTCCTTATCTCTCCGACGCGCTTCTTCATTTAGAATACTTGTCTTTACCGTTTGTAGGGACAAGTTATCTTCGGTGCAGGAGGTGCTGAGAGTCACCACCAAGTTCTCCCAGCTTTCCGGCAATGTACACATCAAGATGATGGCTTGCATTGCATCCTCCAACGGGAACTTGATAGCCGCAAGCTGGTTCACGAATCCCATGAACGTGCTTACGTGTTCCACCATACTCTCGCCGTCCCGGTACTTGAGGTTCACTATCTTCCTCATCAGGGAGGTCCGGTTCAACGCATTCTTCCTCTCGTAGAGGCCCGACAGCTTCTTCCACATCTCGTATGCGTTGGTGTCGTTCGCCACATGCTGTAGGACGCTTACATCGACATATTGCCGGATCGTCGCTACGGCTTTCCGGTTCAGAAGCCTCCATTCCGTCTCAAGTACCCCCTTCGGTATTTCCGACCTGTCAATCGGTTCGTACAGGTCCCGAACAATCAGAAGATCCTCCATCTTGATCTTCCAGTCGGCGTAGTTCTGCGCATTCAGCACCATCATCCCCGGCTGCCCGCTGCTGCCGCCTTCCATTTTCTGCACTGCCGTTGCTCTGATACCACTTTGTTGAGGATCAACACTCCGATTCGCCTTACCGTTCCGGCCACAACCGACTAATCGCGGATCAATACAGCAGAAAATAGGAAATACAGAGAAAGACTCGATACACAGGGATTAACGTGGAAAACCCTAAATGGGAAAAACCACGGGAGTCCTCAAACTCCAACTATCACTATGAACAGAGATGTACAATGGTGAAGCTTCAAGGCAACAACCTTAAGCTCACTGTCTTCGCCACAGGCGGCGGTAATACACTGAGGCAACGACCTCTTCGTCTCTCACACTCTCTCTCGGCTGCTCTCACTTCGCTCCCTCTTCGTGGAAAACAGAAAATGAGCAACAACCAAAACTGTTTGCCCTAAGTCATATTTATACACATATGACTTTCGGGCTATTTACAAATATAGCCTCACGGGGCTCTTGGCAAACATATTCACAAATATGTCCCCGCATCCGGATCTCTCTCCGGGTACATTCGTCATCCGGCTCCGTAACCGGGATCTTCATCATCCGGCTCCGTAGCCGGGGTCTTCATCATCCGGCTCCGTAGCCGGGGTCTTCATCATCCGGCTCCGTAGCCGGGTCTTCGTCATCCGGCTCCGTAACCGGGATCTTCATCATCCGGCTCCGTAGTCGGGGTCTCTTCGTCCGGCTTCATGCCGGGTACTATTCATCCTCCGGTTGTGGTTACGGAACCGGGCTTGCCGTCATTCATCTCCGGACATCCCATCCGGAGGGACCGAAAATCCCAACATGTACTCCCGCTCAAGCTTGGCAAGTCAGGGATCGTCAATCCAAGGTCTGACATGAATTGCCGAACCTTGTTGGCTCCTCGGGCCTTCGTGAAGATGTCGGCTATTTGAAAATTCGTGTTGATCTGTAGAAGATCGACATCTCTGGCCTGACCACGCTCTCGAATGAAGTGGTAGTGCACTTCGATATGCTTTGTGCGTGTGTGGAACACCAGGTTCCGAGCCAGATATATATTGCTCATGTTGTTGTAGTAAAAGGGAGTCGGATCCTTGATGGGAATGCCCAAATCCTTCAAAATCCTCTTGAGCCATACGGCTTCACATGCAGCTACGGTTGCGCCCCTATATTCGGCTTTCGTACTCGAAAGTGGGACGGTAGGCTGCTTCTTACTACTCCAAGATATTGCTCTGCTACCGAGTGAGAAGACAAATCCGGAGGTCGATCGTCGATCAACTCTGTAGCCGGCCCAGTCGGCATCCATGTACCCTTCGAGTCGAATTGGTTTGGTCAATGCGTAAAGGATGTCGTAATCCATTGTGCCACTCACGCATTGTTATACTGGCTTAGCACAATCGAAATGGATATCTCGCGGAGTTTGCATGAATTGGCTAAGGCGGCCGGCCTGATAATTGAGGTCAGGTTGAGTGATCGTGAGATAGATGAGGCTCCCAATCAGTTGTCGATATTGAGTCGGCTCGTAGTCGTCTGTGCCGGAATCAACATCTACTTTGAGGTTTCGATCGAGAGGGGTTGCCACAGATTTGCGCTCAGCCATCCCGAACTGGTATAACAAGTTGAGGATCTAGTGCCGTTGAGAGATCATAATGTCGGTTGGAATCCGAATTACTTCGATGCTGGAATCCAAAGGAGGACTTTCACAACATATATGGTCTATCACTCAAGGGTATTAACCCTACTATTCTAATAGATAGATTTATTAGTGATGTAGACTAGATGTTAGTATATAAAGTGCCTAGAGTGAAAGGCAAAGTCAAGTTCAAGCATGTATGACCAGACCTATACGACGACCGAATGAGACTGCACCAGAAAGTACATCAAGGGATCCCAGTCAACAACGAGTTGTCCATTTCATTTGCCAGAGCTTTTGCATATAAGTATTGCAAAACAACAAAGAAATCTTGTGAGGTAGCTTGGACAATTTATGGTGAGGCATCAATAGAAAGATGCCAGAAGATGGGGAGCTTGCAACAAAAAATGGCAAAACTTTGGAGCATGGCAGTTGATGATGCAACTGCCGACTCCCAACAAACCCACAAGTATACGCCACACCGACACAAAATGAAAGCCAATGTCGATGATACAAGTGAGACATTGATTAGCTATATGCTAAACAATGTCCATGAAGCCTATGAGACATTGGAGTTTTTTAAGACTGATTTAGAGAAAGCAACATTGGTTGTTGCGATTGAGAGCAAAGTCACTTTGGCAGTTACAACAATTAGAAATAAGATTCAGATACCTATTGTTTTGCTAGTATGTGTTGGGAGACAGGTCCCTCCGGATGGGAAGGTAGAAGAACAGTATCGACGAACAAACTCGGCCGAGGCCGAAACGGTATGAGGAGTACCCGGCTACGGAGAGCCGGATGATACAGGCCCGGTGTGAACCGGATGAGTAGTACCCGGCTACAAAGAGCCGGATGGTGCAGAACCGGTGAGAACCGGAGGAAGAGACATATTCGTAAATATGTTTCTGAGAGCCCATTGAGGCTATATTTGTAAATAGCCGAAAAGTCATATTAGTATAAATATGACTTAGGGCAAACTTTTAGTATGTTGTTGTTGTCAATTTTCTGTATTGTAGGATATTAGTGTGCGTAACGTTGTACACAGAGAGAGAGAGAGAGAGAAAGAGGTCGCTGCCTCTATTGTAACCGCCACCTGTGGCGAAGAGCGTGAGTCCGAGGTTGTTGCCTCCGTGAACTCACTGTTTTGTACATTCATACATAGTGACAGTTTGCAGCCTGTGGGCTACCGTGGTTTTTTCCCCTAGTTTGGGGTTTTCCACGTAAACCTCCTGTGTACCATTTCTCTTCTTTGTGTCGCGTTTCATTACCTGTTTTTCTGTGTGTGAAAAGAATCTCGGTTGTGGCCGAGTCTTGCGCATAAGGAACGTCCAGTTCCCGTCAATATGTAATATGTTATAAATAACTTGTACATGAAATGTGCTAGTGAGGCATTGTCTAGAACAGGTTTCTCAACATGAGCTTAAAATTGAGGGATAGTTGGATCACCAGTAGAAAATTCAACTGCAGAAAGAGATCCAGGTTCTTTCAATGAACCTAGACCTTCTAGGTGTAAATATTGTCGTTGATTACAATTTGGATAAGCTAAAAGTAAGTTAATGATTCTTGTTTCTTGTTGTTGTATCTTCTTCATTAAGCAATAATTAATTAGTAATTTTCTCAGCTGCGTTAAAAGAACAATACTCCGATCAAGAACAGGTAGTTAGCTGAATTAAGAAGCAAGTACATTTTGTGGAGGTGATGGTAAGGAGCAGACACAAATTGGACCTGAACATTCTTGCTCCCTTACCAAATGAAGGAGAACCAAGAAACGATATATTGACTGTTCAAGCACGTTGCATCGCTTGCGGATTACGTGTAGAGGAAAAATCTGCTACTTTGTGGGTTCACCTGCAACCATGCCAGCACACATACCATATCGTTTGTTTTCAATATGCTTGTCGCAATGCTGCATTATGTTTGAGGGATTGCAGTACACCTCTCCCAGATGAGTGGAGAAAACTAACAGGTAAAATTGCTGCTTGTAACCATAGTGTAGCTAATTAGTTACATCTTTGCTAATTAGGTAAGTCGTATAAAGTGTGGAAACTATTTAGATGTTACGATTGTACTGTAGTAGCGAATTAGCTAGCATGTAGTTAATTAGCTAAATGGTAGCTAATTAGCTACTACCATACTTTAGCTGAGTAGCTAATTAGCTAACATGTAGTTAATTAGCCTAACATGTAGTTAATTAGCTAAATGGTAGCTAATTAGGTACTACCATACTTTAGCTGAGTAGCTAATTAGCTAAGTGGTAGCCAATTAGCTACTACCATAGTTTAGTACAATAGCTAATTAGCTACTACCATAGTTTAGTTGAGTAACTAATTAGCTAACTGGTAGCTAATTAACTACTACCATACTTTACCTGAGTAGCTAATTAGCTAAGTGGTAGCCAATTAGCTACTACCATAGTTTAGTACAATAGGTAATTAGCTAAGTGGTAGCTAATTAGTTACTCCCATACTTTAGCTGAGTAGCTAGTTAGGTACGTGGTAGCTAATTAGCTACAACTATAGTTTAGTACAGTAGCTAATTACCTCTACAATATTTTAGCTGAGTAGCTAAATAGTTTAGTACAGTAGCTAATTAGCTCTATCATACTTTAGCTGAGTAGCTAAATAGTTTAGTATAGTAGCTAATTAGCTCTACCATACTTTAGTTGAGTAGCTAAATAGTTTAGTACAGTAGCTAATTAGCTAAATGGTAGCTAATTAGCTACTACCATACTTTAGTTGAGTAGATAATTAGCTAAGTGGTAGCTAATTAACTACTACCACACTTTAGTACAATAGCTAATTAGCTAAGTGGTAGCTAATTAGCTACTATGATACTTTAGCTAATTAGCTAAGTGGTAGCTAATTAGCTACTATGATACTTTAGCTAATTAGCTAAGTGGTAGCTAATTAGCTACTATGATACTTTAGCTAATTAGTTAAGTGGTAGCTAATTAGCTACTATGATATTTTAGCTAATTAGCTAAGTGGTAGCTAATTAGCTACTATGATACTTTAGCTAATTAGCTAAGTGGTAGCTAATTAGGTACTACCATAGTTTAGTACAAAAGCTAATTAGCTAAGTGGTAGCTATTAGCTACTACCATAGTTTATTATAGTAGTTAATTAGCTAAGTGGCAGCTTATTAGCTACTACCATACTTTAGCTGAGAAGCTATTTAGATACTACCATAGTTTAGTACAATAGCTAATTAGCTAAATGGTAGCTAAATAACTACTACCATAGTTTAGTACAGTAGCTAATTAGCTAAGTGGTAGCTAATTAGCTACTACCATACTTTAGCTATAGTGGCTAATTATCTAGTACCATACTTTCGCTGAGTAGCTAATTAGCTACTACCATACTTTAGTAGAGTAGCTAATTAGTTGCTACGATATTGTCAAAGAGTAGCTAATTAGCTACTACCATACTTTAGTAGAGTAGCTAATTAGTTGCTACGATATTGTCAAGGAGTAGCTAATTAGCTAGTATCATACCTAAGCTAAGTAGCTAATTAGCTCAGTGGTAGCTAATTAGCTACTATCATAGTCTAGAAGAATAGCTAGTTAGCTAAGATGTAGCTGAGTAGCTAATTAGCTACCATGTTGTTGTAGAATCTTGTGGATTAAGGAGGGCGCATGAGCTGTCCGGTGCTGATGACGTTGTAACCGATGCGAAGATAGTTGCCAATGTGGCTGAAAGTAAGAGTCCTGCTATCACATCTCCTTCAGATCAGGTCTACCCTATTCTTTTGGAAGATTGTACTAAATTAGGCAAAGATGAGAAAAGCCATGACATATTGGAAACAACATGTAAATCTGAGGTTCACAACAACAATGTATTTGAACAGTTGATGCAACATTTCTTCGAATCCCAAAACTTGGATTCCACCCCACCGAGCCCAACTACTGATATTGTCCAAACATATCCCACTGTACTAGAAAAGTTATCGCAAGACGCGGCTGATGTGGAAGCCGTTGCTGAGGTGATGGAAAGTTTGTCACAGGAGATCACACTTGCGCAATGGGTGAAAGAAGCAAGGCTAAATGGGCAACCAGCTAGAAAAAGGCTGAAGAAGGGGCCACGATCGGGGACAAGACTAGTTACTTGGTCAAGGGGCTCTTGAATTGGAGAGAAATACTTATTAGTCGGATATTATTGTTAGCGATTTTTCTAGGGTTTTATGAAGGTTTACTACATGATCTATTTGGACAAGCAAAACCTCAGATTGGTTATTGCTTGATCCACATTATGTAATGGAATGCTATGATGTTTCTCCAAGATAATTATGTTCATGTTGTTCTATGATCGAAAATATTTCATGTTCATTATGTTGTTTTGTGAGACTGTTAGTTACTTTGTGAGTGTGATATGTTGGTGTTTTCTGATGTTGCAGAGTCTAAAGGGTTTGAATCTATTGCTCCTAAGGCCGATGGCAGTGTGGAAACTATTCATGTTGTTGCGTGTTTAGAGGGCCACATCATGAAAGTACTGACACAAATGATATGGTCACGCAAGTTGATCCAACATGTTGCAAAGATGATTTGATTCTCAAGTAGATGCAACATGTGATACCAATGGGCTGATACTGACTAGATTAGTATCTACATGCACCGAGCTAATGTGTGGTAGTGTGGAGAAAGATTCTTCCTAAAGTGGCAACAACATTTCAAGGGTTAGTGGACACGAGAGAAATGTGACCAGAAGGATGTTCCAAGATTCAAAAGACTTTCTGATTTTTGGGCTACTTGGCCATATTAATACATTGATTCTGGATACAGAACATTTCCGGCATTACTTCAACATTCGTAGATGCTGTCTCATTCTACTCGAGGAAATGCCTGAACACTACTTGGTGAAAACATTGAGCTGCCAACTAACTACAATGTTGTGGACTCCATACCGAACTCAGTATGCAGATCATATATGTAGAGAAGTTCCATTGACCAGCAAGAGCTTAGCTATCTATAGGTGATTTGAACACATTGCCAATGGGATGTTTTAAATATGTAATTTGATGACAGATTAATCAATGAAGAATTAAATTGCTTTTTTTGAGTAGCTTATCTACTATGTAATTTTAAGAGTATGTACAAGATTGTTGATTTCATGATAGTGCTTTTTCTTAAAATTATGCAACTATTTTAACTTGTACATGGTTCACTTGAGTAAATCTGTATTCAGAAAGAAGAACCCTAAACGATATTACCAAATTGGTTTTTAAGAAAGAACAGAAAGAAGACTGTATATAAAAAAGACAAGATTTTATTGATAAAGAAGCATAAATAGTAGATTGTATATAATAAAAAAAACTCCCAAACAGGTCCATTAAACTGTTTATTTACAATACATGTGCTTTGTTTGTTTTACAAGAAAACTGGTAATTGCTACTTGTAGCTACAAATTCCATGGCATACTGGTGTAAATACATTCAATGTACACATTAGCACTAACTGCATATAAACCTGAGCAACTATTGTATTCCGACATTGGGACATTGATGCACCTAACCAAATGAGAGTACATGTACGCCACTGGTTTGTCTTCTAATAGCCTATACACATAATCATAATCATCTAGTCTTGCATAAAAAATACCTTCGATGTAGAATGTCCCGGTAGATACAACATTTCCCCAAGCATCTAATATATTCTGCATTGCACACTATTTACTAACTGCGCACTTCAATATATAGAAATGAGCACCCTCTTAATTGCCTTCTTTTGCATTTACAGCAAAATTATCCCCAATATTTAAGACATCGCTCAAAGTATCTCCATGTCCTTTATATGTGAAATCAACATTCTTTTCGGTTTGTCCATCAACTGCTTCCTTAACGTTCAATCTATGATACTCCCAATTTTGAATATATGCAAACAATGGAAGCAAAAACAAGTTAATTCTCTAACCGCAATACAATGACCATCCAACCTAGAATAACCGCAAACAACATGGAGAGATCGCAATTCGGGAATTCCTTAGGACTCCTAGGTCTTCTCCCTATTTACTTCATCTATCGTCACTTCCCAAAATTTACGTTTGATATCTCAGACCTGCGAGGAATAAACACCAGTTGCACTCGTTGACATATTAGCTCTTAAACATTCAACTACATGTGCTGCACAATTCATCTGCACACCATCTACCTTTACTTGTTCATGGGTAAGTGCTTGCTTTCTAACAGCACCTGCACCATCATGTTCACCTTTAGTATGGCCAAACCCAAAAAAAATTCATCTCATCTGCAAAGTTGTTATAGCAGGATACCTCCCCACTCAATAAAATGGATGTCTAGCCTTGATTTGTCATGCAGCTACGTTAGACCAAACCCAATGTTGAGTAAGCTCCAAATGTTTAGCTAATAACCATTGCCAATGTAAGTTAAAACAATGTGGACAAACAAGGTATCATGCTTCTTATCATCAGAAATAAAAAAATGAATTACTTTTTTTAACATCACCTGAAACTCGAAAATATGTTATGTGCACAAAAATGGTTACTTGCGTTGAACACCAACACATAGATTGAATTTCATTCTACTGCTTGAAAGTATAATTCTCTGCAAAATCTACTACTGAGATTACTACATCATTTGGAAAATCATATATGCAAGTCTTAAACTGATTGGGTTGCCATGAATAAATGAAGTTGTGTTTAATGAGCTTTCCTAGAGATACTGTAACAAATAGAGATGCCAAATCCCTTGATTTAACCGACTTCCTAACTAGATCCTTCGAAATTGGTGTCAACTGACTCAAATAACTTGACAGAGATTAATATTTCACTACTCAATTCATTTGGACACCACCTAAATCTACTAGGGCCACAATCTTGACATAAACCCATGACACATTTATGACTATGGAAGATAGCCTCAGTTTCTCTCGGACACAATATTGAATCTAAAAGACAACTCATGGAAGAGATAACATGCTCAGATGATTTACAATGCTCTTGCGGGCTCGATCGACAAATTGGGCACTGAAAACTGTAAACTGCATTAGTTAGGGAGGCGCTATAGTGACGTAGTAGATTAACAGAGTCCTTGAGAAAACCCATTTGTACATGGTAAATGCAACAACATGTGTATTGATTCTTTAAGCATCTCACAAAGTGTGGCTTAAGAGACTCGAATGTTCGTAGTTGAACTTTGATATTTGGGTGCATTCACTTGACCCTAATAAATAAATCAACCTGCGTAATAAAATGGTCATACTAATTAGTTATGCTCCAAACCTGTTATAGCAGCTAATAAGCTATTCTGGTAGTTAATTAGCTACCCTAGTAGCTAATTAGCTAGTAATAACTAAATTAGCTATTGGGAATAGCTAGTTAGCTAATCTGGTAGCTAATTAGCTATAGTCATAGGCAGCTAATTAGCTATTCTGGTAGCTAAATAGCTATGATTGGTAGCTAATTAGCTATTCTGGTTACTAATTAGCTATCCTAGTAGCTAAATAGAATAACTAATTAGCTATTGGGAATAGTTAGTTAGTTATTCTAGTAACTAATTAGCTATAACGATAGGCAAGTAATTAGCTATTATGGTAGCTAATTAGCTATCCTAGCAACTAATTAGCTGGTAATAGCTAAATTAGCTATTGCGAATAGCTAGTTAGCTATAGTCATATGCAGCTAATTAGCTAGTTAGCTATTTTAGTAGCTAATTAGTTAGTCATACACAGCTAATTAGCTATTCTTTTAGCTAAATAGCTATGCTCATATTCTTAGGTAGCTAATTAGCTAATCTGGTAGCTAAATAGCTATAGTCAAAGGTAGCTAATTAGCTATTCTAGTAGCTAATTAGTTGTGAGTGCTGGCTAATTAGCTATCCTAGTAGCTAATTAGCTGGTAATAACTAAACTAACTATTAGGAATAGCTTAGTTAGCTATTCTTGTAGCTAATTAGCTATAGTCATACACAATTTCTTAGCTATTCTGGTAGCTAAATAGCTATGCTCATATTCTTAGGTAACTAATTCGCTATTCTAGTAGGGGATTAACTATTATGGTAACTAATTAGGTATAATCATAAGCAACTAATTAGCTATAATCATAAGCAACTAATTAGCTAGTACGGTAGCTAATTAGCTATTGTCATAGGTAGCTAATTAGCTATTGTGGTAGCTAAATGGCTATGATTGGTAGCTAATTAGTTATTCTGGTAGCTAAATAGCTATGTTTGATATGCTTAGGTAGCTAATTAACTATTCTAGTAGCTAATTAGTTGGTAATAGCTAAATTAGCTATTGGCAATCACTATTAAGCTATTACTAGTAGCTAGTTAGTTATGGTCATATTCTGAGGTAGCTAATTAGCTATTCTGCTAGCTAATTAGCTATTACTGGTAGCTCGTTAGCTATGGTCATATGTTCTGAGGGAGCTAATTAGCTATTCTGGTAGCTAATTAGCTATTACTGGTAGCTAGTTAGCTATGGTCATATTCTGAGGTAGGTAATTAGCTATTCTGGTATGGTCATATTCGGAGGTAGCTAATAAGCTAACTAACTAAGCTCAAAAGTCAAAATAAATGTTGAGATAAATGTAAATACCTTAGGTACATCAAGAAGATGAATGGGATGCTCCTTGTATTGACTCCTTCGAACACGTTTCCTGCATAAATCCTTCTTATTGGGTGAAACCCTACTCCCATTAGTCCAAAATATTGTGATTATATCCTTGATTTCGGATGTTATGGGTCTCATTAGCTTACATCTTGTTGTTAGCTTTAGCAGACTAGTTCCTTCACCCGAGGCAACTAATGTATTGTACACACTTTTTCTACTAACATAAATTACCTTAGATAGCACATTGATGTTAATATCGTCAACATCACTATTAAGTAACATCATTAGACTAGACCTTTTTAAGACAAGATCATCTTTTGACCTACTCATGGATACGAAACTACTACGGAGTTTATTTACTAGTACAGATGTTATGTTTGCATTAAGAGCATCACAATCAACTAACTCCTTTCTCGATGGATCATTTAATATTCCATAAAGTACTACCTTCTTTTCTTCATTGCTGATGTGCTTGGTTTGAACATTGAAATAGTCTACAACCTTTTTCTCTATGATAGTAATCTCATTACTTCCATTCTCAGTGATATTTAGACCTATATCGCAACCAATACTATCTTTACCTTTAGTGAGTGTGGCTTTCGTATCCTTCAACAATTGACAATATTTGCTTTTTTTTCTGCCCAATATTGTCTTATCGCTTGTTGTGTCCTGATAGTGTCATCCCTATCCTAATGAACATTGAGGGGTAATTCTAAACACACTCCTTCCCCTTCCATTTGGCTTGGCTTCCCAAAACAAGACACGTATTAAAGGATTCATTGCACAGGGCATTGGTGCTATTCGGCGAGATGGTGGATGTGGACTAAAGGAAGTAATGTGTCTGTTTTAGGAGTGATGATGGTGGGGGGGATCGAAGCAGCTCATGAGGGGATGAGGAATTTTTTACTTATTTTGTTGTTAATTCCACAGGACATTGGTGGCATTCGGCGAGATGATGGAGGTGGATTGAATGAAGCAATTTGGATGTTTTTAGGAGTGATGATGGTGAGGGGGCCGAAGCACATCATGAAGGGAGAGTGAATAAGTTGTGGGGATCGAAGCAAATGGGGTGAGAGATGGAGATTAGTATAGTACATTTCATTTTCATGGTCTGTTTTTTTCTCCCCAACAGTTTTTACAAATGCTGGAATCACTTCAGATCTGTTTGCAACTGTTTTTGTTGGGATGGTGAATCTTCTTACTGCTCCACACCTGACACATATGATTGGAAAGACGGAGGACATGGAATATCATGTGAAATATAAGTTTTCTATGGAGTTCTGTTCTAAGAGCCCGAATTTTTGTTTTCTGCAGCAGATCACTGGAATCAATGCTATGTTTTATGGTTGTTTTTTTCCCAACAGTTTTTACAAATGCGAGAATCAGTTCAGATATACTGGTGGAGATGAAACAATATTATGTACTATTTGTATACTTCCTCCGGGCTTTTTATTAATACCAATGGAGCATATGTTTTATGGTAAAAGACACGTATTAAAGATGGCTATGGGCAACAACAATACACAAAAATATTCCACAATACACAAGATTATACACAACATAATCAATAGAAAGAATAATTATTGCAATCCAAGACCAAACAGTGGCGGTAATCCAAGGCCGAATAGTGGCAGCAATTGAGTGTATAATGGCGGCAATGGAGGAGTGAACTCCGTTTGATCGAACAGTTTTGGCAATCCAAGACCGAACAACGACGACTACCGAGTGTAGAATGATGTCAATGGAGGAGTGAGTTCCGTCAGATCGAACAGTGGTAGATGATTGTTAGCCAGCCGGCAAGGAGAGGAGGACAGTCCAGAATATGAAAGGGCAAGAATAATCGGAAGTTGTTATTAGGATATTAAGTAATTAAGTAGATTTTAGAGAAGTGAACGGACGGACCGGTTCATATTAGTGTGCCGGTTGGCACCGTTTTGTATGCAGAACCAGGGATCTATAAAAAGGCCAGGTTACATTGTAAATGACGACAGATAATTAATAAAGCTCTAATTTCTTATCTCTGTGTATTGATTACTGTTCTGTGCTAAGTTCTTTCTATCTTACGCGTGTATTAAGATTAAGGATATGTTGCTTAAGTAACTAATTAAGGTATGATTAATCGTCGGTCTAACTCTGTTTCACCATAACACCCTTTGGTGAAGTGTCTTCTGTAGACACCCTATGTTAGGCTATTGTCCGGCCCTAAGGAATAACACAGTTTTTGGCGACCACGATGGGTGGAGGCCAAAGCACTACGTGACAACACCGCGGTATCCACGACAAAGTTTTTATATGAATATATCTGGTGCCGGTATGGATGTCCGATCGAACTAATAAGCGATCAAGGTGGGCATTTCCTCAGACAAGTGGTGGAAAGCTTGACGACATTCTATGCGGTGGTGCACAAGCCAAGCACTCCGTATTATCCGCAAACCAACGGATTAGCCGAATCCACAAATAAGACACTACAAAACATCCTCCAGAAAATCGTCAATGAGAACCAGACGGATTAGGATACAAAGCTTCACAGTGCACTCTGGGCCTACCGAACAGCATATAAGACAAGTATCCAGACAACGCCTTTCCGATTGACATTCGGATTGGAAGCGGTAATGCCGATTGAATTCCAGGTTCCTAGTTTGCGGTTACAGGTTAGGGAACGCCTGAACGAGAAGGAGTCGGAAACCATCCGGCTAGCAGCACTATGCGAACTGGAGGAACACCGGATAGCCAGCATGATGCACATGGAACTGGAGCAACGGAGAAGGAAAGCGTTCGTCGATTGACACTGGAAAGGTAACGAAAAAAGGTTCGGGATCGGCAAGCCAGTACTTGTATTCCAGACCCAGATGGGTAAGATGCCGAGGAAGTTACGGTTCCGGTGGACCGGACCATATTGGATCACACGGGAGTTCAACAGTTCTTACCAGCTAGGAACACTCGCCGGCGAAGTTATGGGTAAATGGGTGAATGGGTTTCGACTCAAACCATACTATGGACCCATGCCAAGGAACCCGTTTGAGTAGACAAAGATTGACACCGCACCGGACACCGGTAAGCACGACGAGACGATAACCGGTCATGCAATCGGCAAGCACAATCTGGAGAAGGGTCCGTTTGGGCCGGATACATATTAACAAGATCGAATTAGAAAAAGCAAATTCAATCAAATCCAATCAAACCCAAACTATGCGATGACGAGGGGCGAACGGCCACATGCAATGAAAAGGAGGGGTGAACGGGCACTTTGAAAAGCCAAGTAGTGGGCTATTTATAGCGCATTAAAACGCCGCCACGTGGCACTTCATTTCCATTATAGTACACGACGTTTGCATGCGCAAGAATCGAGAGAGGTGCGAACATGTAGAAAGAAAACCTACACCGCATGGAGGCCTTCTCATTTCGTGAATAGAGAATTGCAAACGCACATAGGCGATTGAAGATAATCAGATGCGAACACCCAGAGCCCCTTAACGCACCTACCTCACCAGCAACCACTGATTTAGAAGGAGAAATGGACTGCATGACGCTCTTTGAGGCAGCCAAGAAGTGGTTAAAGCAACACAGATTGGAAGGATTCTTGAGGATCATAGAGGCACCACCACACAAAGAGGTGGAAAGGGTTGTCAAACCCATCGACCAAGAAGTAATCATAGAGGAGGCCATCCATGCCTTGATAGGCCTACTCGAGGGCGACATCTTTATCGTCGACAACCCTACCCCGGAGCAGCTCACGAAATACTTTGGTGAGTATTCTTTGGCTAGCAAGGCATATCGCACACATAACGGCGAGGATGGCTTATTTTGATAGATTGTTCGTGTACTGCACGAGTATGGCCATGTGTACCCTCGACCCCCAACAATGCGTAGGAACAGAGCCGGGTTAATTATCGCCACATATGAAGGTCTACAGGTGGATTGGTCGGTGTTGATCGCCGACGGACTGCGCGCGGCCATCGACTCGGTAAGAGGGAAGGATGGAAGGAAAATATGGTTGGCGATGGCACAATGGCTCACATTGTTAGCAGCACTAGTGGAGCGCAACATGGCAAAGAAGCGGGGAAGATCAGCCGAAGGAACCTCCAAACCAGCTTCAAAACGGGAGCAGCTATTGGCTACTAAGGCAACCAAGGGGAAGGAGGCTGACATAGAGAAAATGGCGAACAAGCGGCCTAACCAGGCGGCGACGCAGGAGGCAACATCGGCACAACCAATAAAAATTACATTTCGCCGACTGGGTCCACAGGAGCTAGATCCCTTGGCCATGAAAATCAATCTTGGGACTCAGGTGGAGGAAACCGCAGCGGAGCCCAGTGAGCACCTCCAGCCATGCCAGAAGAAGAGCACTGCAGACCATGTCGGGCAACAATCGGGTCCAGAAAAGGATAGGACGCCGATACGCCGCACTGAGGGCCCAGAGCCAAAGGTGGAAGCGGAACCGGCTCAAACAAACACAACAATGGCTGTGGTGGATCGGTGAGCAAATAGCTGGAGTGGTCCATTATATGGAGGTAGAGGAGAAAGCACAAGTGGACCGGTTGCTAGCCACAACCGGAGAACTAGAGAAGGCTCGGTCAAGGATCCGGAGCTTGGAACGAGAAGTGGAAATAGCCAAGGAAGAATTGACTAAGAAGGTCATCATAGGACCCCAGAAACAAGAACCGGTGGCTCTGGTACATGTACAGAATAATGAAACACCGGAAACTGTACATAATAATACGACCCCGGTGCCCGGAACAAACCCAAATATAATTACAGCGCAAGCGCAAGAGCTTGCCGTTCTCAAAGAAGACCTGGCCGCATAGGAAGCATTACGGGCCAAGGAAAGAGAATTAAAAATGGCGGTGGAGGAGGAACAACGGAAGACTGCTGACAATCTCCGACGAGCATAAGAAAGTCTGCGGAAGGGACAACAAGCCTATGACCGGCTTAAGGAAGAGAAAGAAAAACTGTTGCAAGAGAAGGAAGGATAAACTCCGAAGGATGGCGGAAATGGAGATCGAGAGACTCAAAGAAGAGCTTCGGCAGCAAAAGGATAGGGAAGACCGAGCTCGTCGCCAGATCAATCAGAAGCTGAAGTAGAAATCAGAAGAGTTTGACTGCCTGCACCGGGATTATAAACATGTTGAGTTGGAATACAAGAATCTCATCACTGATAGTGATCGGCAGCAAGAGAGGATTTTCGAGCTCCGGAATGAAGTGCAACGAGCGGAGACGGCACTAGCGGAAGAACAGGCTGAGAAGGAAACCATACGAGCTGAAGTGGCGAAGGAATGCATGGAACTCCAGATGCAACATCAGGGGGAAACGAAACGCGCTACCATGGTCTTACAAAGAGTGCAAACAACGTATCAGAATCAATTGGTGCACTACAACGACCAGGAGGTGGTGACGACGAACCTGATCAAACAGTTGAAAGATGATTGGCAAGCCGCTAAAGACAAATCAAAGATGGGGCTGGAGCGGATCTGGTGCATTGTACATGCATGGAAGTATCGAACAAAGCATTTAATTGAAAATAGCTCAGTATTATGGTGGTTAAAATGGGCGAAGCATGCTGCCGAGCTACACTTGCTGAGGGCGGACGCGGAAAACCGGCAAAAAGAAGGCGATGAGTTCTATAAGCTGGAAAAGGAAGACTTTCCTGCTGTGAAAGATGAATTGGTGGAGGACTTCATAGCGTTGGTTGATGAACAGATAATGATGGTCCGGCAACTAGTGGCACAATTGGACGATGATCGGCTGGATAACCAAATCCAGTTTGAAAGTTACGAAAAGGAGAGGCTACGGCAAGAGGCGACGAAGAGCACGACAACAATCAATCTCAGTGATGAAGAGCCATTGTCGGAGCAAGGGACGGACAAAGCCAAAGCAGGGACAAGCCAACCGGATGTAACTCAGGAGGAGCAACCAAGGGAGGAAGCGCCACAACAACCACCAGCACCAAGAGCGGCACAACAGCCATTGGAGGAGCAATGCCTAGAAGAGCCGGAGACCGCGCAACAGGAATAACAATGATGCTTGGAATGCATAGTGACGACAACTGAGAGTAGAATGACAACAGTGGAGGAGGAATGAGCTCCCTTGGATCGAAAAGTGGCAGCAATACACGACCGAATAGTAGTGGCAACTCAGTGTAGAATGATGGCAGTGGATGAGTGAACTCCGTCAAATCGAAAAGTGGCAGCAATCCAGGACCGAACATTAGCGGCAACTGAGTGTAGATTGATGGCAATGGAGGAGTGAACATCGTCAGAACAAACAGTGGCAGATGATGCTTGGCGCGCATAGTGACGGTAATTGAGAGTAGAATGGTGGAAGTGGAGAAGGAGTTAACACCGTCGGATCAAAAAGTGAAAGAAATATACGACCGAACAGTAGTGGCAACCAAGTGTAGAATGATGGCAATGGATGAGTGACCTTCGTCAAATTGAGAAGTAGCAACAATACAGGACCGAACAGTAGCGGCAACTGAGTGTAGAATGATGGCAATGGAGGAGTGAACTCTGTCAGATCGAATAGTGGCAGATGATTCCTGGAAAGCACAGTGACGGAAACTGTGAGTAGAATGGCGGCAGTGCAGAAGGAGTTAACTCCGTCGGATCGGAAAGTGGCAGCAATATACGACCTTCATAGTAGCGACAATTGAGTGTAGAGTGGCGTCAATGGAGGAGTGAACTTGGTAGATGATGCTTGGACTGAACAGTGGTGGAATTTGAGTGTAGAATGGCGGCAATGGAGGAGTGAACTTCATTGGATCGAACAGTGGCAGATGATAATTGGACCGCACAATGGCGGTAACTGAGTGGAGAATGGTGGCAATGGAGGAGTGGACTCAATAGGGTTTAGCAACAATGGTATTAATCTAAGCCAGAATAGTCAACCAGAGATGGCCCATGTGATGTGGGAAAGGATCATGCATAATGGACCTAGGAATTCGGTATATAATTTATAGTGCACATATCAATTTATGTTGTACGTTTATGTTGCACATTTATGGTGCTCATTTATATAATTAAAAATCTCTACTATTTTCAATGGTAGCTTTTTGCAAAAACGACTATTTATGAATGGTAGCTTTTTGCATAGCTAATTAGCTATGTCAAGCTAATTATTTCTACTCGCATGCTTTCGCCCAGTATCGATTCTGCCAGTCGTAAACTACTCAGGTTACTGCCTTCTTCGGTATATTGTTGGTTCTGCAACTGGAGTGACTCCTCCGCGACCTGCCAAATCGTTCTAGGAGAAGAACAATCCTGTTGGATCTCCTCGACTGCCTATTGGTAGGCCTCCCTCCTCCACAGTCTTCTCACTCGTTCGGCGACCGAATCATTTGTCGGTCTAGTCATCCATTCCCCAATGTTCACTACGCTTTACAAGAATCGTGGTCGTCAAAATTGTGTTAATCTTGGGCTGGACTAGCCACTAACATAGGGTGTCCATCCGGATCACTTCACCAAAGGGGTGGTTACGGGGTTAATGCTTCTGACACAATTATAACTTTATCCGATTGATTCCGGATCGGTTTTGGATTAACAACATACATGAATTCATTACACGCGTAAGATAAGATAGTAAGCACAGAACGGAAAGTAATTGGATACACAATAATCTTAAAGAAAACTTTACTTATATGAATTCCATCCCTTAGTACATTGTTCTTCGGATCCTTTTATAGGCATCCGGTTCTGTTTACAAAATGGTGCCATATCTGCAACCGATTACGAATCGGTCCGAATCCGGATTGGTGCAACTCTTCTGTATCCGCTCGTTCCTATTTTAATAATAACTAATACTAATAACTCAAATTCCACTTCCAACTCGTCCCCCACTTGTCTTTCATACTCCGGCCACCGGCCAACAATACTAGTGGCGTAGAATGTATCGTGACGTGCATCACTTTGTGACCTCACGCGAAAGCTGTCAGAAACATTCTGGAATCCTGCACCAAGATGAGTTGCACCCGACCTACCCACCAGCCATACACTTCAAGTGGATGGTCAATTTGGTAACGATGCCGATGGGGGTAGGACAAATGCGGTACCTAGTGCTTACGAGAGAAGACCTGACGAATCAAGTGGAGGTTTGAGCGTTGACCAACAGACGATTGCAACCATATGCCGATTTTTTATCGAAGCTGTGATTTGCCGGTACGGGTGTGTTGGGGAGATCGTGGCTGAACGTGGGGATCTAGACGTGCAAGAAGTCAAGGACCTATTCGACCAACTAGGGGTTAAGCTTTCGCTCATGATGGCTTACAATTCAGAGGCAAACAAGAAGGTCGAGAGGGGGCACGGTCCGATTGTCAAAGCGCTAGTATGAACGTGCGATAGACAGGTCAGGAGCTGGTCGCGACTCCTACCCTACGTGCTATGGGCCGACCGAACTACGCACAATTCAGTAACCCGGTACATGCTCGAAAAAATTATGTTCGGGCAAAAGCCGATTATGTTGGTAGAGCAGACAATCTCATCATGGATGGCAGTCAATTGGACAAAGGAGATGAGCCGAGAGGAGTTGTTGGCGGCGCGGATCCGACAGCTCAAACGGAGGCCTGGAGATGTTGAGCAATAAAGGGCCGGTTTAACCAGAAACACCGACTTCGACCGAAGAAGAGAAAGGTGATTGGGTGTTGGTCTCCAATAGCAGCCTCGATAATCAGCACCGGTCGATCCGGAAGTTTGCAAGGCGATGGTTCGAGCGTTACGTGATGACGAGCGTGAACGACAATGTGACCTACCATCTTGTGGAGCTCGACGGGACGAGGATAGCAACACTGGTTGCCGAGAAATGGATAAAGGCTATCACAAAGAGGTGCGAGCTGGAACTAGAATCAGAGATGGGAGAAGGCGGGAGCGACAATGAGGAGTCGGACGAAGATCAGATCAGCGATGGTTCAGGAGAGGACGAGTAAAAGCTGAATCTGAATCCCCACCGTTACATTCCTTGGCACATGCTAGAGGATGTGTTGTTTGGTTGGGGTGGATGTCATGATGGATTCCGGCTACAAGCAGAAAGGAGGTTGGATGCGCATGAATGAGGGTGTGTGAGGATGCACACTGAAATGTACAAGCACATGTAGATAACATAGAACCAATAAGTACTAGGTAGTAGGTTTTAATGGGTACTTTAAGTCCCACACGCATAGAGAATAAGAATAATATACGGTGGATTAAATCGAGGGAAATCTCTACCCGAAAACAGATAGCTTTATGGTGATGTAACGGCCTCTGCTTGCTCTATAAAAGGGGAGGTTTGAGACTGTTTGAGGGATCCATGATTTGCGAAGATGAAGTGTTGTAGGTTTGAGTGCCGAGCTCTCTCTCCTCTCTCTGTCTGTCTTGTAAGGTGTACTGATTCGAGGAGGACGTTAAAGCCTCTATCCGCATTGGAAGACGTGCACTCCTGACCAGAGGTTCATCATTATGTTTTGTGTGGGGGTGTGTGCAGCTCGCAGCTTTGTCGCCGGCTGAGCCCAGTTGTAATCTCTTCTTCTCTGATAATCATTAGTGTTTTCACCGAGTCTTTCTTTGTGTACGGGCATTACCATGTTGTTCCTTCTTGTTTCGGATGTGTGCGGGTCCGTGTCTGCATGCCAATGGGCTTATCGTTGTTGTCTAGAATCCTGCCCGGAATAGGTCACTTCTTTAGTCCTGTGTGCTAACCAACCGGTATCCGGGAATCGTTCCGGATCTGGCATGCCTCTGGAAGCCGATCCGGACTCCGACCCGATCCTTCCTACTCCCACAGGCTCCTTGGTCCGAGACCCATGTGATCTCGCCCCGGAATACCGCGACAACACCTTGACTATGAAGACGCCGACTCCCTTAATCTGAAGATCGACTTGTTAAAGATTCATGTGGTCCTGAATCTTTTAATGTTGCCATCGAGACTTCAAAAAATCTTATAGCAACATTAAGACCATATATTCGAGGTCGCATAACTCTGAGGGATGTGTGGCCATCTCTAATGAAGACCCCACAAAAGGTCTCAAAGATGCAGTTGAGACCGGCGAAGAAAAAGGTCTCAAAGATGTCAGAGTCTGAATCATCAAGTTCAACGGATGGTAAGGAAACTCGGGCCACACCAGGTGCTGAGCTAGCGAAACAAGATTCGAAGAGAGATAATGCAAAAGAAATTGGTGAGAAAAGGTCAAGTCTTCAATTTGCCTATAACACACATCCATAGGCAAGCAATAAATGTTAATACAGGATGAAGACCACTTGAGATTAGAGACCCACATGCCACAATTGTACCATTTATCGTAATGGTGGATCGTGACAAATGTGCTTCAATTGAGTTTTTTGATGTGAGAAAGCATGACTAATATAATTACTTTGTAATTGGTGGGTCACATTCTATTGAAGCACGGCGGGAACTTGTAAGAGAACACCCAACCACTTTTTTCTTCAAGTATGCCGAGTGTAAAATATATGTGGGCCTCACAACTGAAGAGGCAAAACTCTTGGCCTGGGACCACAACAATGACGACTACCATAAAAAAATGGCGTCCATCGAGCGGATAAGGTTCTTCCACCATGAGTACTTGGATGTCAAACGAAAGTTTCGGTGTAAAGCTTCACCCCAGACTATGTCGTCAATGTCTTCATGAGGTCAACATTGTTGTTGACGATAATGTTAAGTCAGATGGTCTTCGTAAGTACGAGCCATGGTTTCAACTAGCCTTTAGAGATGGGGAAGCTTGGGACTTCAAGATCAAATTTTTTCAATGTGGGAGAATAAGGATGTTAAGGGTCAACGACAAAAGAAATGTAGAGTAGCCCCCCAGCTCGACTTGAAATCAACAACGGTGAAGAAAATTGACCTCACAATTGAAGAAGTGGTCGACGACATGAAGTTGTCTCTGTGGAGAGCAATGGAAGGCATAAAGGATGAGCAGCTATTGGTGTCAGTATTGTCAAGGGTTGTGGCCAAAGAATTGAGCCTAGAGGAGATGGTCATTGAGTTCCAGAAGTAAGTATTGTCAAATAGTTAAATGTAATAGTTATAATTTATATAAAGTTCTAATCTCTATTCACAGCCACATGGCCATCACGAGTTTCAACGTAGCCCATGTGGTAGTGTGATTTAGGTCAAACATGTAAGAAACAGATAGCACTATTTGCCGCAAAAATGTAGACGTTTATTGTATTTTTCTAAAGACAGATACCAATACCCTATTCATTCTATGTACCATCATTTCTTGTGCAAACCCGGACTTGAACCAGAGACCTCTGGTGTGTTAGAGTAGCGTGATAACCAACTACACTATCTGCAAATATTGAGAATAACTAGCTTGGATCGATGAATAAAAGACTAATCTCAATGGAAAATCCATATGGTAATTCGAAAAGAATAAGTTAAAACATTATTGTTGTTGTAGTCAACAAGATTATGTGTCCAAACGCGGACTTGAACCTGAGACCTCTAGTTTGTGAGATTAGCATGATAAACAACTACACCATCTGGACCGATTTGCCATTACTAATTTAATAGTTTGACATGTATTTGTTAATTAGACCGAGCGATTGGCATGTAACACTGACATTGCCATAACGACAATGTAAATTTTGCATGTGGTGGTAAGATTTACCTTATATGTGCAGGACTTGCAGTTCATTTAACATAATACTTGACTATATCGACATCATTACAATCAGGCAACCATCCAAAGAATAATAGTTATAATTTTAGTCAATCTAAATAACACTTCTCTTGTCCAAATGTAGACTGTAACCAGAAACCTCTAATGTGTTAGAGTAACATGAAAATCAACTACACCATCTAAACATATCAACGATGACTATTTATCTTTGTTAATTAATCTTGGTGCAATAACGATTGAAGAATACAGTGTTCTTAGAGGAATTTCAAGCTATCATTTCTTGGTAAAAGAATAGTTCAAAATATACAAATCAACCCGGACTCAAATTGAAGACCTCTAGTGTGGAAATCTAGCGTTATAACCATCTACACCATGTAGAAGAAATAGTGAATATCGCTCAATTTCATGCATTCTGATGAATGTGATACTCTCACTGAAACGATGTCACAACTACATGGCCATCATAAGTTTCAATGCATCCCATGTAGTTGTGGCATTTAGGTGAAACAAGTCTCTAGAAAGAAACAACAGTAATTGACACAAGAAATCAACATGTAGATTTTCTTGGCTTAAGGTACATGCATGAGTTGCACTTAGTTTTACTAGATATATTCCAATTCTATAAAGATAGATACCAATTCTTCTAATCATTCTATGTAACCTTTTTTGTTCTCCAAACCCATACTCGACTCGAAGACCTCTAGTGTGTAAGACTAACGTGATAGACAACTACATTATCTGGACCTAATTGTCAAAACCGATGTCAAAACTACATGGCTATTACGAGTTTCAATGTATCCCATGTGGTAGTGGCATTTAGCTCAAACAAGTCTCTTGAGAGAGAAACATATAGCCGTAATTGACACAAGAAATGAACACGTCGATTTTCTTGGCTTAATGTACATGCCTGAGATCCACTTAGTTCCACTAAATATATTTATATATAGTAATTCTTCTACTCATTATACATAACATTTTTAGTTTTCCAAACATGGAGTGAAACCGAAGACCTCTAGTGTGTAAGACTAGAGTCAAACATGTCAGAAATAGATAGCACTATTTGACGCAATCATGTAGACGTTGATTTTCTTGCTTATATTGTATTTTTCTAAAAACAAATACCAATTATTCTATGTATCATCTTTTCTTGTCCAAACCCAGACTTGAACTATAGACCTCTACTGTGTTAGACTAGCGTGATAACCAACTACACTATCTGGAAATATTGAGAATAACTAGCTTGGATCTATGAATAAAAGACGGACCTCAATGGAAATTGCATATGCCAATTGAAAAAGAGTAAGTTAAAACATTATTGTTGTTATAATCGACAAGATTATGTGTTCAAACCCGGACTCGAACCGGAGACCTCTAGTGTGTGAGACTAGTGTGATAACCAATGACACCATCTGGACTGATTTGCCATTACTAATTTAATAGTTTGACATGTATTTGTTAATTAGTGTAAAGAATCGGATATGATTCTTGTGAAGCGGAAGAGATGTGAGTTATGTGTGTGTATGAGAGAGAGAGAGAGTGAGTGAGAGAGACAAGGAGTAAGACACACAGAATACGCAATGTAAAAGTATATTAACAAAGGAGAAAGACTCAACAAATACAAGGTGGGAGGAGGGTGCTTTATATAGTCACCCTCTCTCTTCATTAATTACAAGACTCATGGAGCATGGGGAATGTGAAAGCTCATAAGTTATGTGTCATAGAATATGATTCTATGACTCATACTAAATGCTAGAATACAAAGAGGTGACATAATGGTGACTCTTGACCGTTGGAGTGTCTATTCACTCTCAAGGTGAGTTCACACACTAGACCAAGTTGAGCTTGATTCTCAACACGCCTCCTCAGGCTCAAGTTGGGTCGATTTCAGACGGTATCCGAAATCCGCTTCAACTCGCGTTGCGGAGTTGCGGAATCCGTGCTCTAGCTTGCGTTGTGCGTAGTTGCGAACTCTGTGCTTCGGCTTGCGTCTTTTGGTGTTGCGCGGTTGCGTAATCCACGCGTTATTGCGTAATGTGTGTGGTTTGTGGAATCCACGCATTATTGCGTAATGTCTTTAGTACTCCCCCTCAAGCTTGGCAGGTCAGGGATCGTCAATCCGAGATCGGTCATGAATTGCCATAGCTTATCGGCTCCCAAGGCTTTAGTGAAGATGTCAGCCGTTTGAAGATTGGTGCTAATGTGTTGTAGGTCGACATCACTAGCTAGAACTCGCTCTTGGATGAAGTCATAGTGCACTTCGATGTGCTTTGTCTGCGCGTGGAACACCGGGTTCCGAGCCAAATAGATACTGCTCATGTTGTCGTAGTAAAGGGAAGTCAGATCCTTGATGGGTACGCCCAGATCCTTGAGTATCCTTTTGAGCCATACAGCTGCACATGCTGCCACTGCCGCACCCCTATATTCTGCCTCTGTGCTCGAAAGAGTGACGATTGGTTGCTTTTTGCTGCTCCAGGATATTGCTGCGCTGCCGAGGGAGAAAACAAATCCGGAGGTTGATCTTCTACCGGCGTTGTAGCTGGCCCAATCGACGTCTCTGTACCCCTCGAGTCGTATTGGCATCGCGGTCTTGTAGAGGATGCCGCAATCCATTGTGCCGCTCACGTATCGTAGAACTCGCTTAGCACAATCCAAGTGAGTATCACACGGTGTTTGCATGAATTGGCTAA
This sequence comes from Azolla caroliniana, assembly GCF_043228905.1. Taxonomy (NCBI): domain Eukaryota; kingdom Viridiplantae; phylum Streptophyta; class Polypodiopsida; order Salviniales; family Salviniaceae; genus Azolla; species Azolla caroliniana. The sequence continues at coordinate 12,517,175 of NW_028230451.1, forward strand.
GGAGATCGACCAGATAACTTAGATCGGGTTCGAGTGATTGTGAGGTTGATGAGACTCCCGATGAGTTGCCGATACTGAGTCGGTTCACACGCTTTGGTGCCGGAGTTCGCATCGAGTTTGAGATTGCGATCGAGCGGGGTTGCCGCGGATTTGCACTCAGCCATACCGAACTAGTATAACAAGTTGAGGATGTAGTGTCGTTGAGAAATCATGATTCCGGCCGGAGTCCGAATTACCTCGATGCCGAGGAAGTAGTGGAGCTCCTTCATGTCCGTCATCTCGAACTTGTCGAAAAGGAGGGATTTGACCTTATTGATTTCGACCAGATGCTCCCCTCCAATGACTAGGTCATCCACATATAAGATTATGACGATCGGACTTGCGAACTCGCTTCGTATGTAGAGGGAGTTGTTCGATTTTGACATACGGAAGCCGATTTGATGAAGATATTGCGTTATCTTCGAATGCCAAGCATGCGATGCTTGCTTGAGGTCGTAGAGTGGCTTCTTGAGTCGTCATACAACTTTCGGATGGGTGCTCGAGTTGCAGCCGGGTGGTTGTATCATGTACACCTCCTCTTCTAATTCGCCTTGTAGGAAGGCGTTCTTGACGTCCATTTGATGGAGGTGCCACCCTTTCGTCGCAGCAACCGCGATTACAGTCCGCACCGTTGTCATCTTTGCCACCGGGGCAAAGGTCTCCTTGTAGTCAACTCCGTGCGTTTGGGCGTAGCCTTTTGCTACGAGTCGCGCTTTGTAGCGGTTGACGGAACCGTCGGCGTTTTACTTCACTTTGTAAATCCATCTGCATCTGATTGCCTTTTTGTGTGGTGAGGTGGGAACGAGATCCCACGTCTCGTTCTTGCGTAGTGCTTGCATCTCTTCGTTCATGGATTCGATCCATCGCGGATCCTTGGCTACTTCAGAAAAGGTTTCCGGCTCCCGTACTATTGCTACCTTCATCATAAAGGCGTAATGGTACGCCATATAATCGTTGTAGTCGAATCGGTTTACGGGGTTCTTTTCACGAGTGGATCGGTGGAGCTTTTCATTTGCAGAGATAAGGGCTTTCTTAGCTCCGATTGGTACATCGAAGCCACCGAACTCACTGTCAAGTGAGTGAGTCGACTCATCGTCCTCGAAGTGATCGTCTGTGTATCCCGCCATTTTCGCCTTGCCTTTGTCCATCTTCGGGCTAGGCCGTGATGTGCTTTGATCGCTCAAAGGCTCTTGTGGTCCGCTTAGTCGGGTCGTGATCGGACTTTCTTCGAACATGCGCGTAAGGCGATCTTCATCCTCTATCTCTTGTTCGGCGGATTCTGGGTCGAGCGAAGTCAGAGTCGAAGTTGTCTCTGGTGCGTACCAGGATGCGGACTCGTCAAAAACGACATCTTGACTTACTCGAGATTTTCGAGTTGAGGGGTTGTAGCACTTGTACCCCTTTTGCTCCAATGAGTATCCTACAAGGATACATTTCTCCGACTTCGGATCAAGCTTTTGACGCTTCTCGTCGGGGATGTCCACGTACGTTTATTGCGCCGAATATCCGGGTGTGCGATAAGTCTGGCTTCTTTTCGAAGTATTTTTCGTGCGGAGTGACCTCGTGCACACTGAATGTAGTGCACTGATTCATTAGGTAGAGGGCCGTATTTGCAGCTTTGGCCCAATATGACTTCGGCATATGCTTCTCGTTCATCATGGGCCACGCTACTTCGAGGATGTGCTGATTTTTATGCTCGGCTACTCTGTTTTGTTGCGGAGTGTGTCGGCAAGTGAATTCTCGCCGAATTGCTTCCTTTCGGAGATACGCCGTGAAATCGTCCGAGAAGTACTCCTTGACGCCATCCGATCGAAGATAATGTACATGTCGGCCCGTGGCTTTCTCGACTTCATTCTTGAATTTTCGGAAGTGTCCGAACACTTCGCTCTTTTGCCGCATCAGGTAGATCCAAGTGTGCTTGGAGAAGTCGTCGATGAAGAGCATCCGCCGAATGTAGCCGTCTGCGCCGGTCCCCATATGTCGGAATGGACTACGTCGAGTAGACCTTTCCTCACGTTCCGCTCATTCGGGAATGGGTGTCAGTGTTGCTTGCCGATATTGGCACGCTTCGCATACACCTTCAATCTCCTTCTCTTTGAATGTTGGGAGTCCGATGACGACTCCTTTCGGTTTCATTGCTTTGAGTTTGTTGGGATTGATGTGGCCGATTTGCTTGTGCCACAGCTCTATGTTGGAGTCGGCTTTCATGCCCTTTGCGAACATGGCCGATTTCATCTCGTGTGAGTCGAGAATGAACATTCAGCCCTCTCTTCATCCGTGTGCAGTGAGTCAGCCCTCTTTTTCGATGAAGCAACCGCCTTGATTAAATCGAACTTGCATCGTGATAGGGGGTTTAAGACAAAGGATAATCTTACACTATATGAGGGCTTGACCAAACCGGTTAGATGGAGTTGTGACTCATAATATATTATATAGATCAAGAGAGATTCAAGAAATTAAGAAAGGAAGATAGAGAAGATGAGAAAGAGATAATATTGTTATGATATTCCAACATCAAGACAATACAAAGGAGATAAACTCCACATTCAACTAAGAAACCAAAGACCTTCTTACTACCAATCACTCAAAAACCACAATTAAGACCCTTCCTCTTTCACTAAGATTTCTCTTCCTAAGACTCCCTCTCCTCTATTAGGATACTCTCACTATTTGTCCCTTTTTTTATTAGTCCTTCCACTTCTTCTTTTATAATTTTCTTCTTCTTCCTCGTTCACGCTATTTTTAGAAGCTTTTTATCTCCTATTTTTAGCTAAGACCCAACGACCTTCTAATCGTCATATCTCCCTCATCATAGCTCCAAATTCAGTGATTTAAAAATCTATAGATAGCTCTCTGTACAAGCTTTCTAACCCATATTCAGTGGTCACACACGAAGGAGTTATGACCATTCCTTTTTTATTGTTTTTTATGGTCCGCTTTTTCTCTTTTTACTTTTCTCTTGGTCTCGTACTTTTACTTTTGACTTCTTCCTAAAGTCTTGTTTCGTGTTCTTAGCCTCCAAATGTGAGTTATCCATACTTTATAGTCTTCTAATGTTCAATGGCTTAGATTCTAAAAACACTTTCACATTTAGCCCTTCCCCTTGCTAGAGGCTAAGCCATTTATGGCGAAGCACTTAATGGTAGTACCTAACAAACGAAAGCTCTCTCGCCAATCTCTTGGCTATAGAGAAAATGAGAGAGATATAATAAAAAAGAAAATAAAAAGATGTGAGTAAAACCCCCGCTAATTGGTAGGAAGAACCTCACACTTCTAAACACACACTCACGCACACGGACATTGACAATTGCCATCACCATCTTTCTCCTTGTCAACACAAAGAGAGAGGTTACTACAATTATTATGTCTTTGTCAACTCTCCATACACAAGTAGGGCCATGGGATACATAACTCTTGATAGAATTAAGCATGTCAACATATGAATGAATCTTTCGAGTGAGCGAACCTTTTGCACAAATACCTTCAAAGCTTCGAGACTTGTTAGAATGATTATCTTTTGAAGTTCGTTGATCTTTGAATCATCCACATCTTCTTGGCACAACACATTGTCCACACTACCTCGCTTTTTATAAGTGACCATTTTATCTACAATCTCATCTTGGAAAGGAAGTGAAATTTGATCTCGTTTCAAATTGATCTCATTCTTCTTTGGAACCAAAACTATAGGTGACACACACTTAAAATCTTCCATCTTATAATTGGAACTTTCTTGTAACCATGCGTTGAACTCTTGCATAAATTCTTCCGTTTGTTCAACACTCAATTTCCGAAGCTTTGGGGAAATTGATACACTTTCCTTCAAGTTGATGTGGTATTTGTTGCAAGCTTCTCCTCTTATCCCAAAACACTTGATGAACACATCCCTCCACTAAGCTTGTGCAATGCACCACTCCACTATCTACTACAACCACCCTTGCTGAAGATGACCTACTAATAGGAATTCCCACTTTGTTTACTACAAATTCAGAAATCAAGCTTACCCTAGCACCACTATCAACCGAGGTATCTTTAAAGTTAAACCCTTTGATGGAGACCGGAATGGTTGGATGTATGTCCTTTCGATCTTCTGCTCGCACGATCCCCACATAATGCACGGTCTTCCTACTTTGGCTGATACTTGCAAGCCGCCCCCACTCCTTTCGTAATGTGGGAGATAATTGGAGAAGTTGCGGCCATGTTATCCTTGGTCCACTTGATATCAACTCATGCTTCAAATTGAAAGCCTCTACACCTTCACCCATAGGAATGTCCTCCATCTTGATCTTCCTTCTAAAGTGTCTCGTTCTCAATTTCTCCTCTTTCTCATCCTCCTTAGACTTCTTCTTTTCTCTCGAGGCACTAGATTCTCCATCAAATTATTTCTCCTTTTGCGAGGTTCTTGCCCTTTTCACAAGAGCTACTTCACAAGCACTATCACTATCATCAATAAAATTAAGAAGATTCACATTATGAGGAATTGTAGGAACTTGAGCCATAGGAAGTGTTATGGATTCGCCTCCTTCGACTCCATTGTTGATAGCTCATTGTCCGTTCCATTGCACTTGATACATGCCTCTTCCCATACCTCTTTGTTGGCACGAGGCATTAAATTTGCACCCAAAGCCGTCATTTGGAGGTACCCCATGGAACTCATCATCTTCACTTGTCGATCATAACCTTGACAAACTTGGAGAAGAGCTTGAAAAGTAGTTGGATCCTTCAATCTTGCCTCCAAACGGAAATGCATGTCAAGGCCCATCTCGAATCGTTCCATCTTAAACCAATCATCTTCGATGCCACCACGAAGACGAATCCACATCATCCACAAATCCTTGAAATTTCTTTCATATTATATGAAACCAAAAGGTGATTCCATCTTTAGTCGAAAAAGCTCCTCTCTTACTTCTGTTTCACTTCGCAATGGAATGTATCTAGAACGAAACTGGTGTACCAACAATTGATATTCTCCTTGTTCATTTGGTGGAAGAGAGTCATACCAATCTCGAGCTCGACCATAGAATGTAGCTACCAACAAGGGAAACTTTTCACTGTCGGCGACGCGTCCAATAGAGATAGCATGATGCTCAAAGGATGCCAAAAAGGCACCAGCATCTTGTGTTCTTTCACCCGAAAACGCGAATTGCATAGCGAAGTTAATGTAGTATAGTAACACAAAGAAGGATAAGTTCTCCCTCCTATACGGAAAGGATCGGCCCTCCCTGGAGTGCCAAAATGATAGGGGGTTTAAGACAAAGGATAATCTTACACTATATGAGGGCTTGAACAAACCGGTTAGATGGAGTTATAACTCATAATATATTATATAGATCAAGAGAGACTCAAGAAATTAAGAAATTAAGATAGAGAAGATGAGAAAGAGATAATATTGTTATGATATTCCAACATCAAGACAATACAAAGGAGATAAACTCCACATTCAACTAAGAAACCAAAGACCTTCTTACTACCAATCACTCAAAAACCACAATTAAGACCCTTCCTCTTTCACTAAGATTTCTCTTCCTAAGACTCCCTCTCCTCTATTAGGATCCTCTCCCTATTAGTCCCTTTTTTAATTAGTCCCTCCACTTCTTCTTTTATAATTTTCTTCTTCTTCCTCGTTCACGCTATTTTTAGAAGCTTTTTATCTCCTATTTTTAGCTAAGACCCAGCGACCTTTTAACCGTCATATCTCCCTCATCATAGCTCCAAATTTAGTGATTTAAATCTATAGATAGCTCTCTTTACAAGCTTTCTAACCCATATTTAAACATAATATTTGGGTCACACACGAAGGAGTTATAACCATTCCTTTTTTACTGTTTTTTATGGTCCGCTTTTTCTCTTTTTACTTTTCTCTTGGTCTCGTACTTTTACTTTTGACTTCTTCCTAAGGTCTTGGTTCGTGTTCTTAGCCTCCAAATGTGAGTTATCCATACTTTATAGTCTTCTAATGTTCAATGGCTTAGATTCTAAAAACACTTTCACACATCCCTTGCTCTACAATTTGGCCGACGGAGACCAAATTCTTCGTAATGGTCGGTACATGCAAGACATTTTTAATGTAATTTTGCTTACCTTCTTTTCCGAACGGAACATTGCCGATGTGCTGAATCGGGTGCATAGTGTTGTCTCCAGTTTCGACATAGCCGGGTCAGTCCGGCTCTCGAAGATCTCGGAACCATTCTTGATGCGATGTCATATGGTTCGAGGCATCGGAATCAACAAACCATACGTCTTCCGGACCGGAGGTACTAGTTGAGGTAGAGGCCGACATAGAGTTTGCTCTATGTTTCATCATGAACATTCCGCCACGGTCGGAGTTGAGTGCATACATTCTGCCACAATCTTCGTAGTCGGGGTTGTGCCCGTACATTCCGCCATGGTCGGAGTTTTGTGCATACATTCCGCCACGATCTTTGTAGTCGGAGTTGTGCGCGTAATTCGTGAGTTATCGGCTTGTGGAAGCCGTTTTGCGCATCTTCTTTCGGCACTCTTCTTCGTGGTGGCCGAGCTTTCCGCAATATCTACATTTGGTTGCGTTTTGAAAGCTCGGGCCAAAGCGGAAGCTCCCCCTTCTTGCGAAGGTTCCTCGTTGGCTTCCCTTTTGTGGTCGAAATTGGGAGTTGTTGTCGTAGGTCGGACCTCGTCCGCCTTGTCCTTGGCTGAATCAGCCTCTCGCTCATCCGTGTCCTCTTCCTCCATTCGAGTGCGTGTAGAGCATGTGGCCTTCCGACTCATTGCTCCTTGTACACACATGGTTTTCTTTGACCAATAGCATTGATTGGAGCTCGAAGAAGGAGGGAGATTTCTCCCTTGCTAGAACAGCGGTTCGCATCGCGCCGAACCGTGGTGTGAGGCTGCCGAGGCATATTTGCACCATCTCATCATCATCTATACTTACGCTTATCGAGTTGAGCGAGTCGCAAAGCTCCTTGATCTTCAAGGTGTATGTCGTGATGGACATGTCCCTTTGTTGATTGTTGTTCAACTCTTGGCAGAGTTGAAGCCTTCTTGCGGTTGTGTTCGGCGCGAAAATCTTCCGTAGGTTTTCCCATGCCTCCTTCGGCGTCTTGGCTTCGCGAATGTAGCTAAGCATGTGATCGTGAACACATGTCGCCAAGCAATACGTCACGCGGCTTGCGGCTTGCTCCCATGTCGTGTATCCGGGAACCGCTTCGGCAGGTCGGTCTTCATGCTCTCCTTTGATGTAGCTCCAATAGCCTTGTCCAACAAGATATTGGTGCATCTTGTACTCCCAAGATGCGAATTTGTTTCGATCCAACTTCTCGGTGGGGAGAGCGCTCCCCATTTGAGTATTCATTATGTCGATTCTTCTTCTTCTTCTTCTTCTCTCTTCGAATGCGAGCTATGTAGCGAAGCTACGATAGCGATGAGCCGGTTCTTGGTCGTTGGCGTAGAGCACAACACACGATCATGATGAGGCGAATGGGCTACAACGAGCTACCAAATCGCTCTGATACCATGTAATGAATCGGATATGATTCTTGTGAAGCGGAAGAGATGTGTTTTATGTGTGTGTATGAGAGAGAGAGAGAGTGTGTGAGAGAGACAAGGAGTAAGACACAGAGAATACGCAATGTAAAAGTATATTACCAAAGGAGAAAGACTCAACAAATACAAGGTTGGAGGAGGGTGCTTTATATACTCACCCTCTCTCTTCATTAACTACAAGACTCATGGAGCATGGGGATTGTGGAAGCTCATAAGTTATGTGTCATAGAATATGATACTATGACTCATACTAAATGCTAGAATACAAAGCGGTGACATAATGGTGACTCTTGACCGTTGGAGTGTATATTCACTCTCAAGGTGAGTTCACACACTAGACCAAGTTGAGCTTGATTCTCAACAATTAGACCAAGCGATTGGCATGTAACACTGATATTTCCATAACAACTTTGTAAGTTTTCCAAGTGGTACTAAGATTTACTTTATAGAAGTCTTTTTGACTACAAAGGATTTAAATTGTAAAAGATAGCACGAATGTAAGCAAGAAATTAAGAATTCTTTTTGCTTTGCTTAATATATATGCAATACTTGTAGTTAGTTTAACTTGATACTTGACTATATCGATATCATTACAATCAGGCAACCATGCAAAGAACAATAGTTATAATTTTAGTCAGTCTAAATAGCACTTCTCTTGTCCAAAAGTAGACTATAACCAGAGACCTCTAATGTGTTAGAGTAGCATGAAAATCAACTACACCATCTAAACATATCAACGATATCTATTTATCTAGTGTGTGAGACTAGTGTGATAATCAACTCCACCATCTGGACCCATTTGTCATTACTAATTTAATAGTTTGAAATGAATTTGTTAATTAGAGCAAGCAATTGGCATGTCACACTGACATTGACATAACGACTTTGTAAGTTTTCCAAGTGGTACTAAGATTTACTTTATAGAAGTCTTTTTGACTACATAGGATTTAAATTGTAAAAGATAGCACGAATGGTAGCAAGAAATGAAGAATTCTTTTTGCTTTGCTTAATATATTTGCAGGACTTGCAGTTAGTTTAACTTAATACTTAAGTATATCTACATCGTTACAATCAGCCAACCGTCCAATGAAGAAGTGCTATGATTTTAGTCAGTCTAAATTGCACTTCTCTTGTCCAAACGTAGACTATATCCGGAGACTTCCAATGTGTTAGAGTAGCATCATCGGGTAGGTTTGATGGTAAAGGCGTATCTCTAGGTAGTGATGGATGTCATATAGGAAATGTAAATATTGTATGTTACATCAATATGGCAATTCACAAATATGTATAAATATAGGTGTTAGTGATTTTGTATGTTTTCTTCTCAATTTCATGTGTCGATTATTTAGACATTTTCTGAAAGCCCTTAGTTTTTGGACATGGTATAAATCAATATATTTTGATTCAATTTCCAAAAACCTTTATGCATGCGATGGTCCTTTTTGTGAAATGACATAATTTGTGAAAGGTGCATAAAAAAAGACAAAAACTTCCTAAAATATGGTGGCCAATAACTCTCTAGCTAGATGAATCACATGAAGATCGTTGGAATTATGCTCTACCACGTTGGTTATTCCCTTTTCCTAGTCCTTTCTTATTTTAAAGGTAATTGTGATGAATTTTTAACTTAACAATTTGAATGGAAGGACATAAAAGAGGTAGATTTGATAAGGGCAGTCATGTGGACTGATAGTGATGGGATGTTTTATGCGGAATATGAAGTATCTTCTAATTTTGGATAAGTATGAGTGATGAAAGTGTTGAGGGTTGGAACAGGATTTAATGAACAAACGAGGAGAGTAGTGTCACTTTCTTTTTCTATGTACACGATTTTGGTGGTAAATTAGCGTGAGTGAGATGATTGATGTCGATTTATGAAGCACAATTCATTTTTTTTTATAAGGATGAGTGATGGTGGTGTGGGGGTTGAAGCATAATCTCTTGAGAAAAGTGAACTCATTAATTGTTTTTATGTACAGGATTTTGGCGATAATCGACGAGATGTTTGATGTGGACTTGATGAAGAAGAATGTATGTTTTTTATAAGGATGAGTGATGAGGGTGTGGGGGGTGAAGCATATTCTCATCAGGAGATGGAGGATGAGTATCACTTCACATGCAAGTGCCAAACTTATGCCGAGATACGAGTGGAATACCAGGACATATTAGGACCCTCTCCCACCCTCTCCAAACTATTAGATACCCTGGATGTAAAGAGACTAGGTAGATATATCTTAGAGCTAAAACAACATAGGGAGAATAAATTAGAAAGTGTTAACCATAACCCTTTATTATTCATCAACTTGTAACTAGTGTAATGTTTCAGGAACAAGGGGATATGATGAATGTGGATACACTTATGCCGCTCGGCTTCTCTATTGAGAACAACCTAGCGTCCTCAGATGTTGGGCTTCAAAACAAGTCGACATGGACTATAAAGCATTAAGAAGATAAGGGAACATGAGCTATGTCGACTAGAAGCTATGGTTGGGGTACCTTTTACATTGGGGCCACGGGCCACATCCACATCGAAACCCTTTGACCTCACGCTTCTCTTCGAGAGACTTGGATGGAAATGAAATTAGGCCTAGTATAACATCATTTTCATTGTAGAACATGTTTGTTATTTTATTTTGCTAGAACTATTTAGCTTAAAACTCTATTTTTATTTTTATTTTCTACTTTCAATGAATGGGTAAATATCCCATTTTTTGTTGTAAACCATTTGTCTCATTGGCCAATTTTGGCCTTAAAAGACGTTAATATATCTTTCTTTCTTTCTTTCTTTTCTTTCTCTCACTGGTTCCCCCATCCTCCTCCTCCTACCCCATTTTGACTTTTTAAATATTACATGGATACCCCCTCCCCTTTTTTGTCTAATTCTTACTCTACCCACCCCCCTTATTTTGAAGAATTGCATTCAAACCCCCCACAATTTTCTTCAATTTATCACTCTACACCTCCCCCATTATCATCTAATTTTCATAATGCCCTTCCCGACCTTTTTTCAAATCCTTACCCTACCCGTACCCCTTTATTTAGCCCACATCACTCTCATTATACTTATCATTCCCCCCCAACACATCCTCCATATTCAACTCATATCCCCCTTACACATCCTCCATATTACACTAAACCCCCCTTTCTTCCTATCACAAAAACCCCCAATTTGTATTCTAACACTCATTCACATAAAAACTATAAACACTATAAAAATACATCAAAACCTTGTCCTCCCCCAAAACCACTAGGAGACCCACAACCTAGTAGACCAAAAAATGGTTAGGCAGGTGTGCTAAATGCGTTAACAAACGGTTTAGACACACTATACACCCTAGCAAACGTTTATTCTACCTACTTAATAGATCCCCCTCCACCCAAGACACATATATGTGGTTTGGTGGAAAACAGAAACTATTTCCCTTCCTTTCACACCCCAAATCCCGAAATAGAAAAACCTATAACCAACTTCTGGAAACCTTTTACTAGTACACAAGTAATTCATAGTAAAATCCATAACCTCGCTAAAAATGAAACACAATTGCTGAACCTAGGGCTTAAGTATATCCCACCATCCCCACCTCCCTCCCCCAACAATATCCTAAAAGAATTCACCCACATCTCTTGATCCCTTAAGCTAAAACATTTTTTTAGAAATACACCTTCACTTCCTCTCAACCCCTTCAAACTACCTAAGCCTAGTTAGATGCCACCCATAGAATATCCACCCCTAGTCTCCATAATAGAAAAACACCAACACATCCTTAACCAAATAGCACACAATACTAAGCCCATAAACACTAGAATCCCATACCACCTCTCTAGAGCCTTTAAAAGCCTCCAACAGAACAAACCCATTATCATCTTCCCATACGATAAAAATATGGGAGTATGTGTTCTAGATAAAGACACATACTACACGAAAGCCATAGAACACCTCTCAAATTCTACCGCCTATAAGAGAGTCAGCCACTTCCCCTTGGAAGAGTTACTATACTGCCTTAATAACATAAAAACAAACCACTTAGGTACACTTTCCCTAATTGAAGCCAATTTCATCCTCCACAAACCCAAAAAAGGATAGCAAGTATCCAACCTCTACGTAGTTTACCAACAAATAAAAGGTGCGCCCATGGGTAGCAACTTTTCAGTCGTATATACATGCCTCATTTTAGCATATCTCAAAAACTTACAACCATCACCCCCCCATCTCTTCTACTTCACCCATTATATTGATGATGCATTTGGGGTTTGGACAAGCACCAAATCTCAACTTTTAGAATATCTCCATCAAGCTTACTTTTACCCTTTACACACAAATAACTCCATCAAGCTTACTATTCAAACTTCCCCCTTGAGGCTACCTTTTGTAGACATATGGATCAACCTCGAAAACTCACCTTTTTCATTCAATTGTTTCCAAAAACCTCTCAATTCATACCAATATTTGCCTTTTTCATCGGATCATCCTTCCCATACAAAACAACACTTTATCACTAATGAAGTGAGGAGATATCTCATTAGAGAAAGCACCCCATAAGGTTTCTACCAAATGAAAAAAATCTTTTTCAATAGACTATACCATGGTTACCCTACTTCCTTTATACTAAAAAGTTATAAGAAATACCTTTTAATCTTAGAAAAACACTCCTATATCAACCCAAAACTACTACCTCCCTTAACCCCACAATCTTTAAACTTAGATACACCAAACATACCCCAAAACTAGGCATTCATAGTTTTCTAAAAAATATCTATAATGACCTAATGTTAGATCTTGAGCTTACTAGCATCTCACGCCCCTTCATATGTTGGACAAAATCTAAGTCCATACATGCCCTCCTAGTTAAGACTAAGTTTTCAAAAAATCCACCGAAATCCCCCCCACTTAAAACTAAGTTTTCAAACAATCCACCGAAATCCCCCACTTAACACTAAGTTTTCAAATAATTCACCCACATCCCCCATTTAATATTTATACTGCCATCCTAAATCCCCCTTTTTCATCACATTAAGAAATCCCCCCTCACCATCATCATTACACTCATTCCCCCTCTCTCACTCCCTATCACTTTCATACACACAT